>NW_006285779.1:4714338-4718448 GCF_000327345.1 Myotis davidii
GGCAGGGCCCACAGTCCTTTCTCCTCCCCTTACCCCAACCCCCTATAAAACCTCTCTCCACACAGAGTTTTCTCTCTCTCTGCCACTTGCTGCTGTGCCAGTAAGGGGGGGCAGGGGAGCCAAACCTAGGTTTGAAATAAATGACTCTTTGCTTTTGCATCGGACTCGCTGGCTCCCTGGTGGGCCCTTGGGAATCTTGAAATCTGGGCACAACATTCACTATTTAAACTACCTTACGGTGATTTGTTATAGCAGCTGGAGCAGACAGAGGGTTAGATACAGGGTTCACCAACTTTCTATTTTGGACTTTCTAATTTTCTATTAAAGACGATTAGAAAAATACAATTACTATCTACTATCACCATCAATTCATATGTACTCTATTGCTAAAAGTCAGGAAATATATAATCGAAAAAAAGTTCTCATTTTGCTGGAACAGTAAATATATCCATCTCAGACTGGCATTTGTGACTGAGTAGTTTAAAAATGGGACCTTTAGTGGCTCAAATAAATAAAAATGGATAAGAGGGGTTTCCGACACAGTTGGATCTAGGTGCCCTAGTTATGTAGTCTAGAACGGTTGGCAAACTGCGGCCCCTTGAGTGTGGCTCTTCCACAAAATACCACGTGCAGGCACACACATACAGTGCGATTGAAACTTCGTGGCCACACTCAAGGGGCCAAAGAGCCGCATGTGGCTCGAGAGCCGCAGTTTGCCAACCACTGTTCTAGAATCTCCATTTCTGGATTTCATTGTCTTTGGTAGTGACATCAGCCTCACACTGGCTCTCCCCATGAGGGGACTAGTTGACCAATGGCAGCATCTACCTTGTATTCTACCAGCCTACCAACAAACTATTGATTCTTAGACCTGACTCAATAGCGCAAATTGGATTATGTGTCTGTCCTTTAAACTATCATATTGACTATGATTGATCAGTTGGGGGTTATATGCCCCTTCCTGGGAGGCAGGTGTGAGTATGGGAGACTAATAGTACAGGAAAGTTGGTTCCTGTAGAGAGCACCTGGGAAGGCACATAGGCATTTCTTTAATTATCGTCAGCTGAATCCAGTGGCACTGGCAAAGCCATGTCTGGAAACACGCTTTGCCAGAGGCAGGAGTGTTGTGAGATTGACCTTCAGCCCAGGTGCCAGGGGGTGGGATTTGTTATTTAAATCCAGCCAAGCAGTAGGAATGAATACAACTCAGGCCCACCCAAGAATGCACATAATCACCTTTGTTTTGACTTTTAGTAAAACTTCCTGTTTTTTTCTGTATAAAATAAACATGTTGTATTGGCTCTGAGTCCCTGTCTCTCCATCAGAGGACAGTGGTCCCACCCGGCCCCAGCTCTTTCCTTCCATCTCTGTGTCTGTCTCTTTCTTTCATTTTCTCAATCCCCAGCCGCCTCTACTCAGGAACCCGACCGCTCTCTAGCAGAGATGAGAGAAATATTTACAGGTTCCCATTTAAAAAAAACAACAACAAAAAACAAAACACTGTAACTAAATAAAGGAGAATGGGTGGTTATGGACAAAAACAACAAAAGGCCATTGCAATTTTATTAAATTTAAATACCATTTCAATTTTACTGTGACTCTTAACTCAAGCAAACTCAATCATTCAACATTTATTAGGCCCACCTATGTGCTACTAGGCAAAAAGGATACAAAGATAAATTCACTCTTCCCTGAGAGGGAGACAACTTTTTACAATAGTGTGTGAAGCAATTGAGATCAGCCTTGTCGCAGGCCAAAGAGTCATAATCCACATTATCATTCAGTTCCCTACTTTGTTTGGCTAATGTAGACTTGACTTAGTATGTGAATTCTCCATGTGCATGTATTAAAAATTTGATTTTATTCTGTTGTGCTTTTTCTTTTTAGCAAAGGAGGAAAACAGCAATTCCTCAAAAAGTGAAATATAGAATTACCATGTGGTCTGGCCGTTTCATTTCTGAGTACATACACTCTGGATGAAAGGGCCCACATGCTGACCTGACAAGCTCAGGGGAGGCCTGCATGGTGGCCTTGCAAACTCAGAGACCTAAAGTTACCACAAAGGATGGTCTGAAATTAAACTTTAACTAAAAGCAGTTATGGTGGTTAGTTACATCCTAGGCCAGTATCTTCATTGACAAGGTCAACCTTTACCTTAACTGAACCTGCCTATCTTTTTGCATCTATAATAACATACCCTTTGAAATGTTTGGGTAACTTGTAACTTCCCTTTTTCTGGACCCCTTCGGGCACAACCTAATGTGCTGGGCAGATACCACAAATTCCTTCATTATCATGTTAATTATTCCTGATGTGTCTATCATTTTACTCTTTATCCAATCCCAGGGGTTTCCCTGCTTTGCTTTCTCCCGCCTCTCTAGTCTAGCACCAATGGATTTCATGTAACCACCTACGTCCCTTTCCTTTGATTGCAATGTATAAATACAGATGTAACCCGCCATTCTCTGGAGCATTATCTCAATATGTTGAGGTCCTGCTTCCCTGCATACGTCGACAGTTTGGCTCAAATAAACTCACAAAAATTCTTTACAGGTTACAATGGTTTTTTACGTTAACAACACAAAACAACTGAAAGCAGAGATTCAAACATATCAGTAACACCCATGCTCATAGCAGCATTATTTTTAATAGCTAAAAGGTGAAAGCAGATGTGGGGTAAACAAGATGCTGTGGGACAAACAAAATGTGGGGTATTATTCCAACTTAAAGGATATTCTGACATGTTACAACGTGGATGAAACTTGAGGACATTATGCCAAGGGAAATAAGCCAGTCACAAAAGGACAAATACTGTATGATTTCACTTATACGAGGGATCTGACAGGAAGTAGCATGATGGTGTCAGGAACTGGGGGAGAGAGGAATGAGGAGTTAGTGTTTAATGAGGAGTCCGTTTGGGAAGACGGAAAAGTTCTGGAGATGGATGGTGGTAATGGTTGTACAACAATGTGAACGTACATAATGCCACAGAACCATACGCTTACAATGGTTAAAATGATAAAGTTTATGGTATATACACTGAGTGGCCAGATGATGATGACCACCCCATCAGTACAATGAAGTGAATTAGTTATGCAAATAGTAATAAAACCTTGAGAGTATTTGCTTAGGAAGTTTTCAATATTCAGTATTTTTGCAAGTGTCAATGAAGTACTGATGGGGTGGTCATAATCATCTGGCCACTCAGTGTATCTTTTATCACAATTAGCCAAGTACAGTGGGGAACTGAATGGTAATATGGGTTGTGATTCTTTGGCCTGTGACAAGGTTGATCTCAGTTGTGAAAGGTTGTCTATCTCTCAGGGACATGTGAATTTATCTTTGTGTCCCTACTGCCTAACAAAGGAAAGGAGAGAGGATGTCCGGTGAGATTTTTGAAGTAGAGGGTTTATCTCTGTTATGCACACACAGTGATGGACTTCTTGCATTCCTAAGAAGCTCCTATGTAGATATCAGAAACTAAAGGCACAGAAATTCAAGCAAGCGCGACTTCGTGGCCATTGATTTCGTGGCCATTGAGTACAATTCTCGCATTCTGTTATCCTCGCTTTTATTTTTTTAAATATATTTTATTGATTTTTTACAGAGAAGAAGGGAGAGGGACAGAGAATCAGAAACATCGATGAGAGAGAAACATCGATCGGCTGCCTTCTGCGCAGCCCCGCAGTGGGGATGTGCCCGCAACCAAGGTACATGCCCTTGACCGGAATCGAACCTGGGACCCTTGAGTTCGCAGGCCGACTCTCTATCCACTGAGCCAAACCGGTTTGGCTGTTATCCTCGCTTTTAGATTCTCAATGATGTCCTCGGAAAAAAAATGGGACAGACAGAGGCGAACCACGTGTTGCAGGCGTTGATCAGGGAAGCTGCCCCGGGTATCACAGCGGGTAGCACCGCAGACGCGAACGGAACAGAACGGTGCCTTTTGGGTCGGAGGCGGGTGCGGGGTGAAGGAACTGCAGGGAGAAGAACTTGGTATTCACCGGAGCTGCGCGCAGGACCGCCCGCCCGCGAGCAGAGGGCGCCCGGGTCGCACTTAGCGGGTCAGTCTCCCGGGGGAGGTCCCGGAGCACCGCCCCCTGCCATCAC
>NW_006285779.1:4718863-4729041 GCF_000327345.1 Myotis davidii
ACGGTGCCTGGCAAGCCCCGGGCTCCTGGCCCCGCACCGCCCGGCCCCTCCGGCGATGGGGCGGAATTTGAAAGCTGGGAAAGAATTCAGCCTTCGCCCAGCCTCCTTGGTTTACAGATGGAGACCTTCTCCTGCAGCCCGGAGTCACACCCGGTCCATAGGAGTGAATGAATCTGGGTCACGGAGGCTGGGAGGGCTGGTTTCTAAAGCAAGAGTGAGACCTGCTGGGCTAGAGGTGCTAGTTGATCATGGGGTGTGTGTGTGTGTGGCGGGGGGGGGGGGGGTCTTCACCTTCTTCCATCTAGTTACCCCACCACAGGTACTGATGTCCACCAGGCAACAGTCTCTCAAAGCACATTAAGCCCCGCAAAGGGGGGCGATGCTGGCAGTTGAATGAAAAAAATATTGGGGTTGCGAACAGGCTGGGTCTGCTGCAAGTTAGGCGCTGTGGAGAATGCTTGGGGTATAGGGTTAAATTTTAAATGCGAGAGAGACCCCCTCCACTTGAAAAGCAATCTCGTGATCCTTGATTGTCTCGTCTATGTAATAATGTAGGGTACATTAATCTGTAATGTGGGTACCTTGCCTTTCGGTGTGTTTTACAGTTAGAAGGGCATTGTGTATGGAAACTTTTCCTGATTGTACATGGCAAGCCATTGGTAGCACTACTATTTAGAGTTTGAGCATAATTTAGCTTCAACTGTTAGCGTAGCTGCGTTACAGGGGGAGAGTAGGACCGATTATTCCATAGCTGTATTTTGTACGACTGAAGTACCTGTCAGCATGCAGGCATGATTTCTCCGAGTTAGTGCCGTACTGATTACTCTCAACATGAATAGACTCCATGTGGTGGGCAAGTTAATCTCCTAGTACCCATTTTTCTCTAAATTATTAAAGGATCTCTAAGCCCCGCCCCCTTCCACCTCTAAAGTTCCCTGATTTTACATATTACAAATTTGAAACATGTCCCTCATTGTGACAACAAAAAGTTTCAAGAAAACAGGTTTAAAATTCTGCATGCTGCGTAGCGAATCTTCAAGTTCATTATTTTTTTCTCAGCCTTCCCAGTTACTTTAGCAGTGTTGGGCTAACATAAGTGAAAAGTGATTTTTCCAGTGACAGATCCTTCAATGTTAAATTCACTTAAACTCAGAGGTGCGAATGGAGCGCTTTGTGTATGGGAGGGAACAGCTGAAGTCTGACCCGAGAGCGGGGCCTGTGCAGGGTGCAGATATCTTCTGCAATAGGATGAGAACATTCTGCCTCAGAAAATGTGATAAGATGCCTTTTCAACAGTGTTCATATTATGTGTATTTTCAGCTGAGATATAACCATAACCTTTATAGACAATCTGTCCAACTATGTGCACGTTACTTATTTTGTCTTGCAGCCCCAAAGCGGAGCCCTCCCTGCCTCCTGTTTCTTCTTTCTGGCTCCTTTCTTCTGAGTTCCCCTCTTACCTGCAGAGACCCTTGTCACATGCCTTTCACCCACGTGGCAACCAATGTTCGTAGCCCCTTCAAGCACTGGCTGAGTTACATTACATTTTCTCCACTCAAAGGATGGAAGTCGTAAATCTTGAGTCACCACTTAAGATGTCCTAAAACTAATGGTGGCGATTCACTTTTAGAACAGAGTGCCAGACACCATGAGGCTCTGGTTCAGGTAGACGGTGTTTAGGTCTTTATCTTCCCTGAGCCAATAACAGTTCTGTATTTCTGCCTCAGAGGGACATCCTTTCTGCAGGATGCGTAGTGAACCTTCAGATTCCTTATAACTCTCAACCTTCCCAGTCACTTTATCAGTTTGGGGCTAAAATAATCAAAAAGCGATTTTTAAAAATTAACAGATACTTCCGTGTTGAATTTTTATGGAGACTTTTAAAAAAATGATAAACACAGTTAAAACAGAATGCAAATGGAGGCTTGCATGCCTATTGCCAAGTATAAGGCTTGAATTGTTTTTTTAGGTTTATTATTTTGTCATTTCCTGAAGTCAGTTAATTACTGACAACATAGCATTATTACAAGATTATTTGCTCTGAAATTTTCAAGTGTACTTGGTCTTCAGCTAAAGCATCCTTAAAATTCACTCAGAATACTTACAAAAAATTTCACATCAATTAATATTAAATATTTCTTTATTATTCTTAGCTCAGGAAAACATTTGACTAGACTAATATTCAAGATTGGATAACTTAGTCTTGTTCGTTAACAGTTAATTATGAGATCATTAACTCTCTTCCCTGGAAAGGCAAAAACGGTCTAAAGCTGCAGCCATAAAATCAGATTATACAACAGTCTATAATGAAAGAGCCGGTAAATAAACCAAGGTCTTAGCTTTTGCTTGTAGGCTTTATCCTCACTGCTATAAAAGTCAGCCATAGGAGAAGGTAAAATAGACATAAAAAGTGTAATATTGAAAGTGTATTATTTCATTTTTAGATTTTAGGGTTTTCTAACATGAAGGATATGATTAACAACCCAGGCAGCACAGTGGAGCATACAGGGCATTGTGCTAGGAAGTTCGAAGGCATGGGTTTTGCTCCTGGTTTGTTCATTCATTCACCAAAATAGTCACTGAGCACCTGTATGTGCCAGGCAGTGTTCTGGGTGCTAGGGATAGGGCTGTGAATGAAACAGACAAAGCCCTGCCCTCCTGCAATAGACATTCTAGTGGCGGGGAGGCAGACTGTAAACAACTATGTGAACAGATAGAAGGCCGCACAATCACAAGTTTACAGTGAACTTTAAAGAAAGAGATCTAAGTGCGAAAGGGTGTGTGTGTGTGGTGGGGAGGAGGGTGGACGGGGTTACTTTTTATACAAAGAGGTTAGAGAAGGCCTCTACTAAGATCATTTTTGATCTATGACTTGAAGGTGAACGAGGGAGAGAGCAGGGGGCAGAGGGATGAGCAAGTCCCAAGCTCCGGATGCAGGTGGGTGCTTGGCCTGTGTGAGAGACTGAGGTTATGGAGGCCAGGCTGTGTCAATGTGGGTGAGGAGTGAGTGGCAGCAGAGGAGAGGCGGTGGGAGTGGGAAGGGGCACGTCACTGTAGGCCATAGAAGGACTTTGGCTTTTACTCTGAGTGAGGGGGAGGCAAGCCGTTAGAGGGCTTGGAACAAAGGCACTCATGATGACATGTTTTAACAGGATCACTCCAGCTGCTGGGCAAGAATAGACAGAAGGGGGTCAAGGGACTACCCTTTCCTACTAGCTGTGTGACCCTAAATTATACTCCATTTTTATGATTCTTAGTCGTATGGCACATTTCCACGGGAGCCAGAGGATTGTATGCCAACAGGTTCTAAAATTAGAGAGCTTCAAATGACCTGGAAACGTGCCGCTGCTGACACACCTGTAGCTGAATCACCGCAAATCAGAGGTAATCAGGTCTTTCCAGTCAGGTGTCAGGTCCTGAGAACAAAAAACACTCTTCCGTGAATATTCTCTGCTGATCCCTTTAGTACCCTGCTGATCCCTGAATTTTCCCTTCCTGCTTGAAAAAGGATGAAAAGCTGTTACTCATCAACAGAGCTGGCAACCAGCGTAGCTTTTGTTGTTGGGAAAGTTGGAAACTTTTGGGAAGGAAACAATTCTAATTTTCTGTTTATCATAGGTCATTTGAATTGTTTTTTAGCATGCAAGGAGTCCAAAAGATTTCTTTTGTTTTTAATTCACCTTAACCTCTTCCCATTCAACTTGTGCTTCATAGGTACTTATCCTAATGAATTTAATGTGGGTTTTTTTTTGTTTGGTTGTTTTTTGTCTGTATAGGATCTTGCAAAGTGGGGATGTTTGTTTTCTAAATGTGTATCTTTCTAATGCTCTGTTTTATTTTGCTTTTTTTCCTAAGACTGTTTATAAGATCCATCCATGTTTCTATGCGTACATCTAATTCTTTGTTTCTGAATGCTCCATGCTGCGTGCACACAATAACTTTACTTAAATGTTCTCTTTGTGATAGATACTCAGAACGTCCCTACTCTCTAACACCACAAATGTTGCTGCAATGAGTATCCTTATAACGCCGTATAATTTATCTGGGGGATGTATACTTAGAAGGGAAATGCTGGATTATAGGTTTGCATGTACAGAATTTGAGGAAACAGTGCCAGATTCCTCTCCACAAGCGCTGCACCCGTCTTTCTCCCTCCACAAGAGTTCAAAGGCTCCTTATCGTTATGTCCCACCAACACTCAGCTTTATGCGGCCCTTTCCCTTTTCTCATCTCACAGGTGCAAAGTGCGATCTTGTCCTTTTGAGTTGTGTTTTTTTCATTACTAATGATTTTAAGGATCTCTTATGCATACAGATACAACTGCTGCTTATATCTTCGCTCATTTTCTATTGGCGTTGCTATCTGTGTTGTTGCCTTTGACTTGTAGAAGTGATTTTATAATATAGATAATCACTCTGTCACATATAGACTTTGCAGATATCTTCTCATTGGTCACCTATTAATGTTCCCTTTGTTATCCTTTGATCAAGAAAAACTTCTTAATTTTGATGTAATCATATAAATACATTCTTTCTTTTATGCTTGTCGACTTTTGTGTAAAAAGCCCCTCCCAACCCCTAAGTCATACCTTTAATTCGTCTAGAGCCCACTTTGCATGTGGTGTTAGTGATCCAGCCTCTCTATTATTATTTAATGAGCCTTTCCTCCCCTCTTCCCCGCCCCAATAACATCTCCAAAAAGCCCATGCTTTCCTGCATTGAATTGTGGTACCCTTTTTCTCATATGGTGTCCATGGATATACTGGTCCGTCTCTAGGGCTCTGTTCTGTTCCATGAATCTGTCAGCTTTTGCACCATATTTTTTATTGTTCTGTTTTTATTACAGTGATTTAGTAATATGTCCTCATGACCAGCACAGCAAGTGCCCTGTTTCTGGTCTTCGTATTTAAGTTTACTTAGCTCTCCTGGAATAAATGATTTGTTTCATATAGTTATTTTCCCGTATAACATTTGGAATAAGTTTATCAGGTTCTTCTAAAATTATATTTTTGAGGATTTTTTTATTGGGATTACATTGAATTTATAAATTATTTAAGAGAGGCCTGACATCTTTTTGATATTAACATATTTCCTCCAAGAGCATGTAATGTGTCTCTCTTTTTTTTTCCAGCTCAACTTTTAAAAATAATTTTTGTTTTATTTGGAAAAGACTTAAAACTAACAGAAGAGTTCTAAGATTAGTACAAAGAGCTTCTGTATATTCCTCACCTAGACTCACCAGTGTTAGCATTTTGCCATATTTGCTTTATTACTCCCTTTCCACATTTCTGTGCTTTTTTTTCTTGACCCATTTGAGTTAGTTGCAGACATCATGCTCCTTTATCCCTAAATACTTCATCTGCTCATTTTTAAGTTCGTTATTAGAACTTTAAGGTTTTCACTATAAAGGTACTCTAGAAGGATATTCTTGGTTAAGTTAATTTCTAAACACTTCATAATTTTGTTGCCATTTTGAATCGTGGCTCAGAGGGTACATGCCAAAATCCTAAGCCTATGCCAAGGTTAAGTTTCAAGCAAAAGACGATTAATAAGTCTTCAATATTTCTGAACCTTATATATAAATTTATGGTAAACATCTCGTGATTCCAGTATAAGTTTATTTCACCATTAGATCAGCTTTTCTTCCTGCTGTTAAGAGTCAAAATTTAATCAGCTGGTGTGAAGAATGGGAGAGCCATATTCAGCATCATAACTATAGTCGTCAGCATGATTTAAATATAAGATATGCAAGATTATAGTTCTCTTCCTCTGTGGATCAGGCTCTACTCTGGGTATAAATCTAACCTGCGTGTATACTAGTATCTCACAAAATATTGAATAGTTCAACAGGTAGTTCTTCAGCAATCATAAGTGTTAGGGTGTCGAGCCATTGATTCTCATGGCCATCTTTTGGCCATCTCTCAAGTATCTCTATATGGTTGGGTTGTTTTTTCCTAATTGTGAAAATTATACATTTTCATGATAGAAGTTTGCAAAATATAGAGAAGCAAATCTTTACTCTTGCCTTTTAGCACCAATCCCCATTTAATCATAGTTTTTTTCTCTCTCTGTACCTCCCCCCCCCCTCTTTTTTTTTTGTGGTGGGAGGACATGTTTGTGGAAGAGGAGAAAGCATTTAAAATTGGGCTACATAATTTGTATCACATCTCCTTTTTTAGGGCTAGGCCATCAACTCTTGTTTGACTTGCTTTGAGTGATCCTCTGGAAAAAAACCACACAAAACAATAAGAAAGATACCATTAGTTTATAGGAGCTGGGTAATAGCTTGCTAATTACTCCCAACAGGCTATGTCATTGTGCATAAAGGATCCAGGCTCATTGTGACAGCTTGGGCCCGTCATGACGTAAATGCCAACAAACCACAGACTATGGTAGAGGAGGAGATGGGGAGGAGAAAATCTGTTTGGCATCACTTTGCTTCACTTCAGTTAGTGCCTTCCTTCTTTAGACCACATTTGCTTTCATTTTTCAGAAAAAGAGTGTAGAGGAAATAGCGGAATTTATTTATTTTTTTGACTCTGAAATATACCCGACAATTGTCTTGTTTCCCCGACCTCCTTTGCTAGTGTGATGAGTGGTGAGGGAGCGTGGTGATAGAGGACAGCGGCGGAACTCCAAAGTCAGTATTTCCATCAGCTGGTAGCTTCAGTATCAAATGCCCTCCCCTCTGCACTCTCCAGCCTTCACCTTGTTATGTTTCCTTCATTTTGCAGGAACACCTGTCAATTTCCAAAACGCACTTGTCTGCCTGCCCCTCCCGTCAAGGGAAGTCAAGGGAAAAGTTCGTCAGGGGCAGGAATCTTTCTTTTATTCCCCGATGGCTCTTAAGCACCGTGAGCTGTGCTTGGCACATAGTGTGCCCTCCACAGATGGATCCATAAAACAAACCAACCATTAAAGAGGCAGCACTATGATCCAGAGAAGGGAAATCTAAGGGAGGGGTAGGAAAGAAAGTTCTCGTAGCCTCCTTGAAATACATGGGTTCAATAAGCTAGTAGAATCCTCATTTCCACGTTGACCCTGTAAGCATAACTGTCAACCCAGCCACAGGCCTCATTTCTCTACATCTGTTTTAGCCGCTCAGCCTATGGTTTCTGAAAGTGGTATGTGTGCGAGTGTACGTTGCTGACAAGCACGTGGTGGGAGTAGGGCCCAGGAGAGTAATCAGTGCTGACGTTTTGGCCCTGGGTTCTAGGCCCAGCACACACTGCATTGTTCTGATGAGGTGATTCTCTTCAGATAAATGATGTGCCCCATCAGCAGAAAAAGTCGCAATGGATGTGCCGAGTTGTGCTGAACTCCCTAGCCTCGTGCCCATGTCCTCCCCCTTTCTAGTTTATTCTTTCCTCCCATTCCCAGCAGTGCAGAAACCTTTTGGCTTTTCTGTCATTTCTGGATCTGGTTCAGGATTGTCATGATGAACAGTCATGCCACGTGTACCCGGTCACTTTATTACAAAGCAAGGCCTCAAGTCATCAGTTGCACTGTATAGCGTACTAAAAAAAAAAAAAAAAGGCTGCCATAAATACACCATAATGCTATCCCGTATAGACTATTATTAGACTGCTTTAATTTCTTACTCTATGGCTGGACACTTGTTACCCAACAATTCCCCCAACAAATCTTAAACTCTGCTGCCTGGCCCTTAACTCTGATCTAAATCTACCATATATTCAAATTACTTCCCTGTCTCCACTTTTTACTCTAATTAGATGGATCTCTTTTGCTTTCCTACAACAATAATGATAGCAATAAGTATATTATGAATTATAATTATGAGTATTTCTTTTTTCCATTTTTCTGGGTTTCATTCAAAAATGGATAAAAAATAATAAGACAAATATCCATGTACCCAACACTCAACTTAAGATCTATAAAACTGAGTTAGTTTCTGTATTCTACCTTCCTTTCCCCTGTTGTAGACTCTCGGGTTCTAATGACTTAAAAAAAATAAAAAAGATTCCCTTTTATTTACACATGATAACAATACCATGATTGTCACCTAAAAAAGGGAGCAGTCATTAATGCAATCAAGAATCTAGTTAATATTCCAAATTTCCCCATTCATCTCAATTTTTAAAAACAATTTATTTTTTTGAATTGGCATCCAAGAAATGTGCACACCTTGCATTTAGTTTATGTGTTTCTTAAGTAGCTTTTATTTAAAAAAAAATATATTTTATTGATTTTTTACAGAGAAGAAGGGAGAGGGATAGAGAGCTAGAAACATTGATGAGAGAGAAACATCAATCAGCTGCCTCCTGCAACCCCCCCCCCCCCCGTGGGGATGTGCCCGCAACCAAGGTACATGCCCTTGACCGGAATCGAACGCGGGACCCTTGAGTCTGCAGGCTGACACTCTGTCCACTGAGCCAAACCGGTTCGGCTTAAGTAGCTTTTAATTGATAAGTTTCCTTTCCTTCCTTTTTAATTTGAATGTTTAAGTGACTTTTGACAAAGCTTTATTGACCTATGGTGAGTTAACTCACTTTTTCATCTCTCGATCATTATAGGAGGTTCCAAGTTATTCAGCTTCCATAAATAGAAAGGATGTGCTGACCCACGTAGGTTGGTCTGGCTCAGAGGTCATTTCTGAGGAGTCTTCCAAAGCGCGCTAGGTGTTAGGAATGAGACCAACAGCAGACCATCTCTATTTAAAAACATTTTGCCTCTGAAGAAATGTTATAACTGTTATTTGGCAAGGCAGTCTCTGCTCCCTTGTGTTAGGGCAGAGAGTTGAGAAGTGAGTGAGTAGTCTGGCTTTCTTCTTTCAGACAGCGTTTGTTGCTTTAAGGATTGCAGGGCTCAGTGCCAGAATCTCCTTGGGATATTATTGTCTTACAGTGAGATCTGCTTATCAGGAAACAGAATCCCTGGAGGGTCAGGTAAGAGGAGAATGAGTTTACATTAAAACCAGACGTTTGTTGGTGCTTGTTGGGGTCCTGTATAATTCAGCAGCTAGCTGGACTGTGGAGCACAATACTGATACTTACGCTTTTTAAACCCATAATTTGTATTAACTGTCCTTTTTGCTACCTCTATGTATATGTTGTTCAGTCATCATAATATTTGGACCACTCTAGACATGAAGAGATTCAGTTTCTTTTCTTTTTTTTTTTTTTTCAGTCTTGTTGCCTTGACCTGTTAGTCAAATATGATAGTTCTGCAGGGTAGTGACTCAATATTAAAGTAAAAAGAATAAAAATTGTTGAAGTGTGAACCTATGCTTATTTACAAATTAAAATATTATTATTATTCACAATAAAAGTATTAACCAGAGGTGATTTGCTGGTATATTATTCTTCCTTGCAGTGATCGGTTAATAATAAAAATAGGCACTTCTTATTCATACCCAAGCACAGGTAACAACAACACACACACGAGATAATATGTTTGAGAAGCAATCTGTAGATGTAATTGTGTTGTATTATAAAGCTGTGCCTGCAGAGAGCTGCCAGTGTTTGGGTGAGGCTAGAGCTTAAGGTGTGTGGTAGGTGGAGAGTGTTCAGGAATGAGGCAGGGACCAGGTCATGATGAGCTTTGCACGATCTGCAAAGGTTGTGAAATTCTGTATGTAAGAAGAGATCCTACGCAGTGTGGAACAGAGGGAGATGAGACAGGTAGGTAACTTACCATCTAGGAAGCGGTCACAGCAGTCCCAAAGAAGAGATGGCTAGAGTCTCAAGTAGAACACTGCCAATCTCAAATTTATAATTTCCAAGCCCCAAAGAATAATTTTTAAAAGGCCAGTGCACTCAAGGGATTTAACAGTAGTGCCACTACTTTTCCTAGAAGTACGGGATAATGTTTTTAGAAGAGTAAATCGATTAATTTCGTATCCCTCTTCTATCCCTGGGAGGCATTTGGCAAAGGTTTTCTTGGACCCGAATGCAGGGATCCCACTTGTAAACTGCGGCCAAATCCTCGTGGGTCTGTGGTGAATACGGAGCTCATTTAGGGCTTTGGGTGGAAGGGGATGTCAGTTGCCTTGTCCTTGTGTCCAGTAACCACAGAATTACTGTACTCCCCCTTCCTCTCAAGAAGACAATGGCAGTTTTGAACAGTTCGCCCCACCTAGAAGTTGCTGCCTCATCTGTACTATTTTATGTTATAATCGGTCTGGGTGGTGATGACAGTCCTCCTCCTCCTCCTCCTCCT
>NW_006285779.1:4729074-4729324 GCF_000327345.1 Myotis davidii
AGGCAAAATATTTATGTATGCCTTCACTGTTTTGCTTGAAGTATAGCAATTTCTGAAACAGTGATACTCATTTTAAAAAATTGATGTAATTCACATAACATAAATGTTACCCTTTTATTTATTTTTTTATTTTATTTTTTTTTAAATTTTATTTTTATTGTTGACACTATTGCAGACAGCCCTGTTTCCCCACCTTTGCCCACCTCCACTCAGCCCTCACCCCTCTTCCCTCTGGCCACTACCACACTGT
>NW_006285779.1:4729585-4733096 GCF_000327345.1 Myotis davidii
TAACTTAAAGTAGTTCAGCGTGTTAAATCATTCATTCTGCAATGTTTATGGAGGGCCTTCTACTAGTATGTACCAGGCAGTGCATTAGGTGCTTGATATACATCAGTGAATAAATTAGGCAAAAAGAATCCCTGCCCTGTAGGACATACAGGGGATAAGGACTAATCTCACAGACTTCAGAGAGGAGGTATCATTTGAATTGGGTCTAAACAGATCTTAGAAGTTTATCCAGATGATGACTTATGTGTACATTTTAAAGGTTTTTTTAAATTGATTTTTAGAGAAGAAGAGGGAAGGAGAGAGAGAGAGAAACATTGATGTGAGAGGGGAACATGGATCGGCTGCCTCCTGCAGGAGACGGAGCCTGCAACCTGGGCATGTGCTCTGACCGGAATCAAACCAGCAACCTTTGGGTGCACAGGGTGATGCCCAACCAACTGAGCCACACTGGCCAGGGAGACATATGTGTATTTGATGGAAGAGTGAGGTGTTCAGCTATTCTAGTCAAAACATCCAACATCTATATTCTCTCTCTCTCTCTCTCTCTCTCTCTCTCTCTCTCTCTCTCTCTTTTTCATAAACAAATAACTACAAAATCTCAATCGCTTATCACAACAATCATTTTCTTTCATTTTTATAGGTTTGGTTGATCTAGTCTGGGCCAGGCAGAACTGTATAGGCTTCCATTCTGGTTTCAGTCTTTTCCCCTAGCCTTCAGACTAGGGGCGCAGCCTGAAGGGGCAGTGGCCCTTCCTATGGTAGGTTATAGGAACACAAGGGGACAGGCTAAACCATAAAATGTGGTTTAAAACTCCTGCTCGTGTCATCTCCACTGACACTTCATTTCTCAAGTCACATGGCCAAGTCCAACAAAAATGTTTCAGGGAAGTTCACTCTGCCCACAGTGGAAGGCACTACATAATTATACGGCAAAGGGTATGGATACATAATTATATTACAAGAAGGTGAAGATTTTGAATAGGAATTTGATCTACAGAGTGTATATTATAAGCACAAGAAGTAGCTGAACCTCACATGAGCACGATGTGAGTGGACATGGGTATAGGAATGACTAAAAATTGTCAGGGGATGTCAAAAATGTTAGATGACTGGGGAAGATTTGTGAATTGTGGCAATTTACTGCTTCTTGGTTTATTTTAATTCAAAATTGAAGTCCCCCTAGCAAGACTAAGAAAAAAGGAGAGAAAACACAAATTTCCATATATATTATTCTAGATCATGCAGATACTAAAGGGTTAATAAAGGATTATTGTGAACAACTTTATGCCAGCAAGTTTAAGCTTGGGTTAAATGGACAAGTTTCTTGAAAAATACAACTTATCAAAACTGAGGCAAGAAGAAATGGGAAATTTGAAGAGCCCTATATACCTGATACCCACATAGATTTATTATTGTCTTTACATCATACTGTTAGCCTTCTCCTCTGTCAGAGATTCCTTTTATATCAGGTGAACCACTCCGTTGTTGAATTTAGGTTTGGACATCCTGATTTAGGACATTAAACCCTTCTCATGACACTATCCAAGGCATCTGCTATTCAGTGGGTTTGCTGTGTCTTCACATAACTCTCTGGTTCATTTGAATAGTAACTGGGAGATTCTGTATGTACATTTTCCTTTCTTTCCACGTTCCTTTTCTAGTTTCTATAAGGGACAAGTTTTAGTTTTTGCCATTTGTTTGTATAAAGCTACTGGTCCCTGTTTTCCAGGTGGTTGGATGTTGGTGCTCCTTAAAATGATCTAAGTCATCCCCCCCCCGCCCCCCCCGCGCGCTTTTTCTCAGGTCTTTTGTTTTTGTTGTTCCCTAGTTTTCTGAATTGCTTTCTTGATTCTTCTAAAATACCCAGAATACTTTAATACTGTAAGATAGGCCGAAGTTTAGGGAAACTCTTGTCTTTTTAAATCTTTTTCTTTAGGAGAAAAACTAGTTTGTACTTAAAACAGATAAGGAAAAGAAACAAGATGCCTATCTCACAGATCTCTGTAACATTTATCCTCACAGCGTGGAACACTGGGTTAGTAAGTGTGCTTGGCCTTTTCTCGAAGCTGTCCTCAACACTGCCTGTTTTCACATGTTTGCTGTGCTCCTTGCTATAAGCAGCCTCACCCTAAAGTTTCATTTTAGTTTCATCTTAATCTGCACTTCTGCAACTGCTATCGGATGTATTATCTGGGCATTTATTACACACACAGCATAAAGGAGCTGTTAATTTTAATGTGCCACTAAGCTACTTAGCTCAGACATGTTCAATGTATTTACTTATGACTCAGTACTTATGACTCAGTGATTCTTAAATTCCCACCCATATTTGAGATTCAAGAAATTTCATTCAAATTTAAGAAATGTGAATCTGAGAGGATACTTAAGTAATTCTTAGGTTGATCCATTTGAACATTTTTTTTAATGTACATTTCCTCAGATTTGGTAGGTCTTGGGACCTTCCTCCACTAGTGTAGTCTTCCCAAGAAACTCACAAAATTAATGTAGAGATTTATAAGCAAAATTTTAAAATGTAGCTTGAAAACGTCAGCTTAATGTGGGGGTGGAAGGTCAGAGTGGAATCCTGAAGTTGGTTAAAACAGCTATCCCATAAGAGCTGATCCTGAAACTGCCTTAATTTAAATGTCTGTGTATTTGGGTGTTTTAGACAAGAGTCGTTCAGCTTAAATCCTGAAAAGGACTGAAGGACCCTTCCATGATTGACAGAAACTCTGATGTACGTCTTGTTCCATCTGCTGACGTTACTGCCTTCCAACTTGAGATGTTTGAAAGAAGCAAAATATAGTATGAATTGTAAGAGAGTTTCTGAGAGCGGATTCCTTTCTTTTACTCCCATGTTGCTCTAATCATCCCACCTAAGTCAGAACAGGCTTTCCATTTTCTTCCAGTCCTACATTCCATAGCCTGTTTAGCCAAAGCACATGTGAGTCAGCGCTGCTGTCATCAGGAGAGTGTATGAGCAGGCAGAAGAGCCTGCAGGAGGACATATGGCCCAGGCCACACTCCTCAGCCTCATGGGGGAGGAAGGGCAGGGTCCACTTTTCCTCTCTACCCGGTGCTAGTTCTGAGTGATCACCTGTCAGTGACCGCTGACCTTCTGTCCAAGATGAACTCCAGCCACATAAACCAGAGAAGGAAATGCTGTTTTTCTAGCCTTTCCCATTTCCTTCCTGAAAGAGATTTAGACTTCATTTTCTGACACCTCTTACCCTTTCACACAAAAGAAAGAGGCTGTTCTTTTTAGCCTTGTATTGCCAACAGTAAGAAAACTATGCTGTTGCATTTGAGTTTAAATAGTCTTATTGCTAAAACTTGTAATTTAAAAAAAGAATTCCACCCAGCTGGTGTGGCTCAGTGGTTGAACATCGACCTATGAACCAGGAAGTCATGGCTGATTCCCTGTCAGGGCACATGCCTGGGTTGCGGGCTCGATCTCCAGTGGGGGGCATGTAAGGGTAGCCAATCAATGATTATCTCTCATCACTAATGT
>NW_006285779.1:4733158-4740119 GCF_000327345.1 Myotis davidii
ATATAAGGGCAGCCAATCAATGATTATCTCTCATCACTAATGTTTCTATCTCTCTGTCCCTCTCCCTTCTCTGAAATCAATTTAAAATAAATTTATTTAAAAAAATGGATTCCCATTCCCAAAAGATAATGTTTTCTGGAGATTTTAATTTCAAGACATGGAAGTTTCCAGATGCCCATGAACGCATATTCCTCTGAAGGAGCCAATACTGCGGTCCCCACGAGGAGCACCCTCTCTCCCTGCCCTCCTCAGGTAGGCAGAGGTGCGCTGTGCTGCTCCCGCACCGCTGTAGCAGCAAACAAGGAGAAACCACAGTCCATCGTCTTCCGGCTAAGGAAACCCCTTCAGATATTTTCTTCTGGAAGTCTAGCATTTAGACTTACGCTATGGATTGGGCAAAATTAGAATGTTTGAAAGAATATAGTAAATTTTCAAAACTCTCGCACTTTTGTGCCCTACTTTTCTGCAAGAAAAATAGATTGCTCAGAATTTCACAATAAGAATTTAAGTCTGGGTCCTATGCACCCAATTCATCAAAAGTGGGGCTGATTTGGGGGCTGGTGCGGGTAGAGGCATCAATATCTTTCTAAATATCTTTAAAGCCTTCAAAATTTATATCTCTAGCTCTTACCTCTCACCTGGATTTAGAATGATAGATTTAGGGACTAATTTTGTAGTTTTCTAGGTTCTCCCCATGTTTTTCATGCATAGTTCTCATAAATCCTAAAAAGGGTTTTAGGCATGTGTCCCTCAGGGGCCCAGCAGAATGTAGAAGGCACACCAAAATTGGGTAATTTGAGGAGCTCTTACTTACAATGGAATGGGCAGGTTTAGGAAAAATAGCAAAGAACCATACTGTGCCCCATGGTTAGCAGGAGAGCCACCCCAGGCCTGAGGGGCAGGGCACTAACTCAACAGAAGGAGCTATTTTGTGGGGTCCTTCTGATGTAGCTGTGGCCTTTAGTAGAATCGTGTAGCCAATTTACAGCCCAGCAGGGAGGCAGCCAGGGGATACATAGCCCAAACTCACTGTCCTCTACCTTCAGATCTCCTGCTGGTGTTACCCACTGGCTGAGCCCAACTGGAAGCCAGAGGCAAGGGCACCTGGATACAGTGCTTATGGGTCAGCCTCATGGAGCGCAGAGCAGGTGAAGGGTGGAGGACAGACCTGGGAGGGGAAGTGGAAGACACAGCACATGCTTGTCATCCAGTCCTCAGTCTGTCCCAGGTTCAGATCTTTTCTCAAACGGCTGAACTGGAAATTACTTATGTTGTTTAATATCAGTATTTATCAAAGTAAATGTTTATAGTTTGTGACCTCAGAATATTTTTTTAGTAAAGCATGTCCAGACTTGTACATATGCTGCTTATTAAAATTACTGAAGTTTCCCAGGCCTTTGTTCACACTCTCTCACATTTTATGACATGCATTTAAAAATCTTTTTATTGTGGTAAATATATATAACATAGAATTTCCCATTTTAAGGGCACATTTCTGTGGCATTAATACACTCACATTGTTGTGCAGCTATCACCACCATCCATCTTTTTAAAAAATATATCTTTATTGCCCTGGTCTGTTTGGCTCAGTGGCTAGAGCGTCGGCCTGTGGACTGAAGGGTCCCAGGTTTGATTCCGGTCAAGGGCATGTACCTTGGTTGCGGGCACATCCCCAGTAGGGAGGCATGTGCCCCTGACCAGAACCAAACCCAGAATTTTGAGTCCACAGGTTGACGCTCTATCCATTGAGCCAAACCAGCTAGGGCACCACCATCCATCTTAAGAACTTTTTTATCTTCTCAAACTGAAACCCATTTCCTCCTCCCCTGGTAACCACCATTCTACTTTTTGTTTCTATGAGCTTGACTACCCTTGATATCTCATGTTAGTATTTGTCTTTTTAGTGACTTAGCATAATGTCCTCAAAGTTCATTCATATCGTAGCATGTATCAGATTGTCCTTCCTTTTAAAGGCTGAATAATATTCCATTGTAGACACACACCACATTTTGTGTATAATATTCCATTGTATGTGTGCACCACATCTTGTTTATCCATTCATCTGTCAAAGGTTGCATGACCCGCGTCTTTAAATGTTATTTTATTTCTGCATATGAATGCATTCACTCTCATGGTTTTACCTTTTACATGTCCAGCCTGATGTTTCACAGATCTACAGGATGATGTAAGAGCACGGCTGTGGGAGCGGAGACGTGAAAGGTGAGGTGGGCCAGAGCAGGCGAGGTGGCATCATTTGGAGGAAGTGGAGAGTGGGGAGTATTTCAATGTGTGAAAGACAGGAGAACCCACCATGGATAAAAGAAACAGCATGAAACAAAGGAACAAGTTCTGGACAGAAAGAGCTGTATGGGAGCGGAGAGTATTTTGCTTGGGTTGGCCTGAACCAAGAGGACTACTTCTGAATAAGTGGGGTGAGATAAACATTTTTGAAGTTTTACCTAAAAAAAAGGACCCCCAAATGGATAAAAGAAACAGCATGAAACAAAGGAACAAGTTCTGGACAGAAAGAGCTGTATGGGAGCGGAGAGTATTTTGCTTGGGTTGGCCTGAACCAAGAGAACTACTTCTGAATGAGTGGGGTGAGATAGCTAAACATTTTTGAAGTTTTACCTAAAAAAAAGGATACTGTGCCAGGCAAGTTTAGAAAAGCTGGATTAAAAGTTTGTGGCACGACTGTCTCAGTCTTTCAAATACTGGCATGTTTCTGTCCCTCCGAGACAGAAGGTGCTTGCTAGCCTTCCTCAGTCAGTCTCGCTCTCTGCCTCTCTAAATTAAGCCTGGGAATCTCTAAAGTTAGAGGACAGTCAGGTTATCTGCAGGGTTTTATTTTTTCTTGTAGATTTGAGGTCGATACTTTGGGATAGGAGTCCAGTTGCTTGGGACAAAAGAGAAGTCTCTAAATGCTCTTGTCAGCCACCAACAGGATTAGAGAATAAGTATTTAAAGAACTCTGGGTTAAATGTCATCAGTTGATTAGCCTATCCAGTAGAACCATATTTTTAGCTTGCATGGGAATTTGATTCCATTTGGCATGATAAACATTGTTGAATATGTGAAAATAGGAAGACCTTGTAAATTCCTAAGCAACCGATAAAAATCGACAGTTTAAAAGAATTAATCAGTTCACTGACAGATTAGTGGGGAGAAAAGAATTATGTCCTTGGCCAAGAAGAGAGGAAAATGGTACTTCCAAAAAGCAAAACAAAAACCTCTATAAACAAATAATAAGCTCCAGTTAAGATAAATATGCTGACGTACTGGGAGAAATATCTGTGGTTTGTTTTTAAATGCATCAGAAATAAAATAAAAAATACTTTAAATGCATCAAAAATAACATGGGTTGATAGATGGATAAAGAGATAGATAAGTGATCAAGGAGCGCAGTAAGATATTGGTAGAATCTAAGAGGTTGCTGTAAATTTTTTTTAACTTCACTATTTGAAACTTTTCATAATAAAATGTCAGAGAACCAAAGAGGAAAATGGAAGTCTAAAAGATTTTGAGGGACAAATCATTGAGATTTAAGAGAAGCAGTGTTTATAGTAAAAAGAACGTGGGCATTGGAATCAAGCAGGCCTGAGGTCTGGTTCTGGCTTCGCTAGTCTCTAGAGCAGCGGTTCTCAACCTGTGGGTCGCGATCCTTGGTTCGGGGGAGTGGGTTGGGGGGGATCGAACAACCCTTTCACAGGGGCGGTCGCCTAAGACCATCGGAAAACACATATATAATTACATATTGTTTTTGTGATTAATCACTATGCTTTTATGGTTGGGGGTTACCACAACATGACGAACTGTAAAAGGGTCGCGGCATTAGGAAGGCTGAGAACCACTGCTCTAGAGAGTTAAGTATATTGCTTAGTGGTGGCACTGGGATTTGAACCCATGCAGCCTGGCTCTAGTGCTTTGGTCTCTCTCTCCTTGCAGTGCTGCAAGCTCCTTGTCCATGTCTGGCATGTGATAAATTCTCAAATGATAGCCGTCGCCGTTCATTAGTGTACCACCTGTGGGCTGCAGAGGATGAATGAAGTTTAAGATTTTAATGTTTGATCTGGAAGATTTATATACAAACTGGAAGAGAAGAGACGGTTTAGTGTTAGATAAGTGGAAGTAGAGATTTCTATATAAACAGTCTCATGTATTCTCCTAAAGTTCAGTAAATCACTTGCTCACCAAATATTTGAGAGTGTTGTATGTGCCGAGTACTGCTCTAGATCAGTGAATAAAACCTACAAAAATCTCTTTCCTTATACAGACTTACATGCAACAAGGGTCTGAAGAATTAAGGATTTGTATGTCCCCAATGCGGAATGAGTGCAGCAGTGGAACTGCAGGCATTCACAGCAGGAGAAGGTGTTGTTTCCCCAGCAGACTTCAGATGCCCCTGACGCCACGCCACGAAGGCAGTCATTTCCTCTGCTTTCTCTCAAGCCCATCTGTGCTGATTTCCTCTGCAGTTCTTTTGCCTTCCATCTGGAATTGGTGGAACAACTTATATAAGCTCTTTATGATTGTTTGAAAACTATATGTTCAGGCTTCTAAAATGGGCCAGATAGGAACAGAGATGGTTGCTTTTCATAGCGTATTCTATGAGCAGAGAAGACTGAGAGAAAATTCATGAAACTCCACATAAAACAGAGGACACTGAGGTCTCCTTTCCTGTCTCATGCATGAATCCTGTAATTTAGCCAGGCTCTGACTTCAGCGCCCTTCCAGGGCGTGTATCCCTCGGTGATTATGCACTCATTCCAATAGGGTAGGAGGTCAGTCAGTAAAAGTATTTATTGAGCCAGACCCTCCTCCTCTACTTCTGAGTCATTTTCGGGTAGAGCAAAGACGTTCTCAGGGAGAAGCTTTAACTCTTTCAGATGACAAAGGTCACTCCTCAGTGTGATGGGTAGCTCTCTCAGTCATCCTCAGGGCTTATACTTATTCTTTACTTGGTATTGTAGAGAACGAGGTATGTATTTAGTCAGATAGCGAGATGGAATTTGTAGTGAGAAAATGTAGCAGAAGGAAAATAATATCCACCTTGTCCCAATCTTGGGGAGTTGTTTTAATAATGTATAGATGGCTAAGAGGCTTGCAAAATACTGTTTGTTTAAAAAAAAACATATTTATGACACACCCTTCTGTGGAAATCTGACATCTGGCAGCTTTAGCTCCTTGGGAGACGGCCAGAAACTAAGCACAGGGCCTCAGAGCACATAAAAAATAACTGTTGAAAAACCCGAGCAGGAACACATGTATTTTACCATCACAGGAGAGTTTGTGAGCCTCTCATTTGGAGCTTGTTTACTTTTTATTTATCTGGGAACTTTGAACAGTTTTGGCGGTGATGTGTGGTCCTCCTGCCCTGGGAGAGTATAAACAACCATCTAGGCAGAGGTTGGGAAAGTTGACAGAGAAGATAAACTGATAGCAGAGGGAAGGCTGACATCAAAAGAGAAAGACTTAGAAGCTATACAGCACTGGTATGATGTGTTACAACACAGTATAGTAATGTATGGTCTTCATAATGCACTTGTATCCATCAGCCAAAGAATTAAGCCATGTGCAGTGTCTTTTGAAGAAGGCCGAGAGATACATAGTGTGTCCTTTTAAACATGGTCCAAGTTTTGACATGTTGAAATGGTAAATTCTGTAGTGTTTATAAACTTGAAACAGCACACTGTCTAGTGATGCCATATCAGTGACACAGATTTGAGCTTGTAGCTGGTTATAGCAATGATGTGTAGTAATCATTGCTAACATTTACAGAGCGCCTACTGTACCAGCCCTGTCCTAGACTTTGGAGACAGGCAGATCTGGGTTCCCAATTCCATCTCTGACTTACTGTGTGACTGGACAAATGACATCATCTCTTTGAGCCTGTGAAATTGGGGACCAATTATATATGACACCATGCAAGGATGCTACGCAAGGTTGGGACATAGGTGTCTTTGAACCGAAAACACATTCTTGAGCTGGTGTAGTGTACAAAGGTTGGTCTGGAGGTGCCATCTACATAGCCCGTCTTTGTTCTTTTTTACGAATTTTTACTTTTTCAGTATGTTTGAAACCTCAGCCACTGTCTGCTGCTGTTATCTACTCTACGTTATTTATTTATTTATTTATTTTGCAGACACATTCTCAGTAGGTAGGAGTCAAATGCCTTTGGTCTGAATTCTGGCCCTGCTGCTATGAACTAACTCTGGGAGCTTGGACAAATTAGTTTTCTAACTTGCCGAGCCTCAGTATCTTAATTTTAAGATGGTTATGGGAAGTCAATGAAATGCCACATGTAAAATCCCCATGTATATAACACATTTTAAAAAAATACTCTGTAGCCTCGTACTTGAAAAATGTTAATTTCCTTATTGCCCTCTGCAGGCATATTGAAAAGTCTGTATTTCCCAACTTGTATCTTTTCTATCACAGGTATAGGTCACATTTTTTCCTCCCAGTTCCAGAATGACTTTGAGAATCAAATGAAAAATGTCCAAGGGAAATGTATGAGGAAATAATTATTTTATAAGAAATAAATGAGACTACTTTGATAATTTTAAGTATAAACTTTTTATTTGCTTAGCTTTGACTTTATTATAAGTATCTTTATATCTTAAGCTATATCATCCTCAAGATCTCTGTCTGTATTACAGTGTCTTAAATACTTATGCTTTCCCATTTCTTTTGACCTTTCTGTCCAGGTGATAAAACATGGAGGTGGGGTCAGTGGTCCGAGCCATCTTTGACTTCTGCCCTAGTGTATCAGAAGAACTGCCCCTCTTTGTGGGGGATGTTATTGAGGTGTTGGCAGTGGTGGATGAATTTTGGCTTCTAGGAAAGAAAGAGGATGTTACAGGTAAGAGGCACCTACCTCCTGTTTTCCATGCATCTGGTTTCCTTTCTTTTGTTTTTTACAATATAAGTTAACACTAATTTCTTTCATTAATTAGCTTAG
>NW_006285779.1:4741365-4741889 GCF_000327345.1 Myotis davidii
TTTCAGGACAGTTCCCCAGTAGTTTTGTGGAAATTGTGACCATTCCCAGCCTAAAAGAAGGAGAGCGGCTGTTCGTCTGTATCTGTGAATTCACATCCCAAGAAGTGAACAGTCTTTCCCTCTATCGAGGTAAGTTGATCAAGAGTAGACTGTTTAAAATTAGATCAGTGGAGCCCTGGCTGGTTTGGCTCAGTGGATATAGCATCAGCCTGCAGACTGAGGGGTCCCAGGTTCAATTCCGGCCAAGGGCACATGCCCGGGTTGCGGGCTCGATCCCCAGTGGGGTGCGTGCAGGAGGCAGCTGATCAGTGGTTCTCTCTCATCATTGATGTTTCTGATCCCTCTCCCTTCCTCTCTGTAAATAATCAATAAAATATATTTAAAAAAAAAGAAGTTGAGTCAACAAGCATCACGGAGCACCTGGATACAGCTTCCCAATGCCGATAGACACTGCCTCCATTTCATTTAGGGCTGTGGCAGCCTCTGCCTTCCACCCTCACGAAGCTTCAGGGCAGGGCCTTGTC
>NW_006285779.1:4742081-4743288 GCF_000327345.1 Myotis davidii
GTCTATGTTAAATGCCATCCTAACTTACATATGTTTATGTAACTCTGGGTTGGAGTATATTATTCAGTCCTTAGAGCAGACCCTGCTGACACTTAGCCAACATGTGTTAGATAATCGGTTATTTCCCAGTAGAAATGATATCTCAGCTGAGACAAAATGATGAGTAGGAGTTAGCAAGGCAAAGAAGATAGGCAGAGAGAATTGCTTGTTCAAAGGCCCTGGAATGAGAGAGAACACGGAGGGACTGAGAAAAGTCCAGTCTGGCATGAAGTATGAATGGTGGAGGAGGGGGGTAGTGCTTGGGAGATGAGCAGACGTTAGATCATGGAGGACAGACTATGCCATGGTGAGAGTCACAGAAATGAGAAACCGTTCATGTGCTTTAAGGTATTTATCAGATTTTTAGAAAGCTCTCAGCTGCCAATTGAACGATGGTAGGAAGGGGCAAAACCAAAGGCAGGGAGGCGGGGTGGGAGGTTGGTGCAGTAAGCTAGGCAAGAGATGCTGATGGCTTGGCCCAGCGTGGGGGTCGGGGCTAAGTGGACAGGTACCAGAGACATTTAGAAGGTGGGGTCAATTAAACCTTCTGATGCTTTCCAACTGACAGGCTCTGTCTCCCGTCTACCTCTACCTATTAAAACCTGCCCATCTTTAGACTCAAATGCTATCTTTTTCATAAAATTTTCATATTCTTCCTGACCCATTCTCTCCCTTCTCTGAAATCACATAGTAATTTGTGTACCTGTATTGTGACACTGGATTTTAGAATTGAATTTTTGTTTATGTCTGAACTAGATTTTGTCTGAATTAGATTTTCAGATCTCTGATGGCTGAGACTGTCTTACTCCTTCTCCCCTCTGCAGTGCACCTGGCATAAGTGACACCCAGTAAATATTCATTGGCTGGAATTGCATTTTCTCACTGAGTTTTTAATTGGGCCCTATTAATGGGCTCAGAAAAAATAATTTTTGTCCTGGTACATAGGCATAAAAATTTTTTTCAAAATGTTTGCTTTTAGCCAGAACCGGTTTGGCTTAGTGGATAGAGCGTCGGCCTGCAGACTGAAGGGTCCTGGGTTCGATTCCGGTCAAGGGCATGTGCCTGGGTTGCGGGCACATCCCCAGTGGGAGATGTGCAGGAGGCAGCTGATCGATGTTTCTCTCTCATCGATGTTTCTAACTATCTCTCTCCCTTCCTCTCTGTAAAA
>NW_006285779.1:4744192-4748863 GCF_000327345.1 Myotis davidii
TTGCAGTCTTGATCACCAGTGTGGACAAGCAGGAGGCAGCCGATCAAAGATTCTCGCTATCATCGATGTTTCTCTCTCTCTCTCCCTCTCCCTCCCTTCCTGAAATCAATAAAAAATATATATTTTAAAAAATTAGATCAGTAGAGTTGGTCTATTTTGATAAATAGATCATTTTTGGACTTTTTACAAGTGGCTAACTTCTGGAAGGTCTTCAGCAATACTAAGACGGTGCTGATAATGCCAATGCCTTCTGTTTTAGCAGCATTTTATAATTTCCACAGTATTTCCTCACAGCTTCATTCTCATTTGATCCTCAACACAGACCTGGGAGATTGCAAAATGGGTATTATTAACTGCATTTAATAAATGATGAAAATGAGGTTCAAACAATGTTACCTGCAGGTGAGAAGTTTGGACCTCAGAATGTGAAGTCCTTTCAGTGGATTACAAGTCCAGCATTGTTTTTCCACTGCCCCATGCTATGGCCACACTTGACTACATATATCTTCTTTCTCATAAAAACCGATATGGTTTTGCTAACCACATTATTATTTATTAATGCATAATAGGGCAGCAGACGTGGTATGGAAATTAAAAGGCAGATGTAAAATAGGCCCATTTTACTACCATACATTCGGTAACATTATTAAAGTTCTTATCAGAACCAGTTTAAAATGGATAGTCATAGCCAGGTCTCAAATGATATTCCAAGTGTTTCCCACTTTTGTACTCTAATACAGTGGTCGCCTATCTTTTGGACCTCACAGACCACCAGTGGTCCCTGGACCACCAGTTGGTGATCGCTGCTCTAATAGACATGTGACCTTCTAAAGATGGACTGTTAAGTGTTTCAACAAGTATACTTGATGTAGCCTGTGCATTTCTGCATAAGCACAGACACTTATATCAATGCAATTTTGTGATGATTCAGAAAACGGTCTCAAAATGGTAGAATTTACTGGATATGTTATTAATATTGTTACTTGCTCTTTTGAGTATGGTTTAATTTTTTAAACCCTGCATATGAGAGAGAGAGAGAGAGAGAGAGAGAGAGGAGGTAGGAGGTAGGAGGTAGGGAGAGGGAGAAACCTCACAAACCTCCTTAACCCTTGGTTAGTAAGAAGAAAGGAATATTGCATTTTGATCTTAATCTCAAAACCAAATTTGGAAGTTTCGTATACTTCACTTTATACTGAGACTCTGTCTGCGTTCTGTGTACTTCCTTGCTAAGCAGTGTTGGGAAGGCAGGCGGTATAGATCAAGGTGTGATGGCAGGGAACCTCATCTGTCCCTACTCACCTCCCACGGGAGGGCTGTGGCCCAAGTCAGGCCAGTCAGAGGGTGTGGAGACAGGGCCACCTCCATGCCCCCTGTCTGGGGATCGGGAGGAAACCCCAACCCAGGTACGTGCTCTTGACCGGGAATTAAAACCGACTCTGGTGCAGTGTCCAATGTTCTAACCACTGAGAAACACCAGGGCAAAGATGAGCTATTTTTATTGTTCTTTTTTATTGGTTTCATAGAGGAACAGAGAGATAGAAACATTAATGATGAGAGAGAATCATTGATCAGGTGCCTCCTCCACACCTCTTACTGGGGATCGAGCCTGAAACCCGCGGGCATGTGCCATGACAGGGAATTGAACCATGACCTCCTGGTTCATAGATCGATGCTTAACCACTGAGCCACAATGGCTGGGCTATGTTTATTTTCCTTAACCTGGGATTCCTAGAGTTCACAGAGGTGCTTTGGGGGACCTTGTTTCCCAATAATTAGCTGGAGTTTTGTGTGCATGTACATTTTTCCGGGGAGATTCTAACCAGAACCCCAGAGATTCTTCCAGCAGATGTCACCCTTTCTCCTTTTCCCAAGGCTATCTTATTGTTTTGGACTGTTCCCTGTATTTGGAGTTATATTTAAACTCAGCCACAAGTCTATCTCTTAGAAGGATCAATGCAGCCAGGGCCACTGACTATACCAAAAAATAAAGAGAGGGAGGAAAAAAGAGAGCCCCCTGCCCCCCCTACACACACATACAAATGAGAGTATCACAAAGAAAAGAGAAAAAAATTAGTGGGAGATGAACATCACTAAGCATTGGCCTACATAACACAATGCTTATTCCTTGCCTATAACTTTGTTTCTAGGCCACTTCCTCATCCCTCAAAAAGGACCAATAAAAACTAAACTGAACAACTTATTTACAAATATTTATCAGTCAAATCTGTGATGTGAGATATCAGGATTAAGGTTCTGATATCGCTCATATGTAAACCTAAGTAAAATACATGGTTCCTCTGCACACAGCACACAGTGCCCTGGGCATTAGGACTCAACGAGGGATCCAATACTCAGAGTCAGATCCCTTGTATTCAGATCCTAAGAAGACTTGCATTCATTCTCATTTATTCCTGATGCGGTTCTTGTTTAAATAAAAAGTCCAGCCAGAGGAAACCAGCGGTGTGGCCTCTGGGATTAATTGTGGTGAGTGACAGGCTCAGGCTAAGAGCCGCCACACTTCTTACTTTTCTGTTCTCGACATCCGGCCACTGTACGCCAGGAGTTCCTCATGTTGGTGCCTCAGAAGTCTAGAAATGACCACGAGGTAGCCTGCATTCCTAAGGGGTCACCTAGGATGTCAGGGGAATAGCTGCATGGGCCTTTCAGATGAAAATGAGAGACTCATGCTAAAATTCAGCAAACAGGATTATAAAATAAGGGTGTTGAACAATGATCTCTAAAGTGCTTTTCAGGAAGCTAAATGGGGATTTAAAAAAAACCCACCTTTATTATATAGAAACAACCAACAGAATGACAGTCTATCTGTATATATAAAGCCTAAGCGATTGTTAGGACTGGTCAACTGAACGACCGGTTGACTGGTCACTGTGACGCACACTGACCACCAGGGGGCAGATGCTCAATACAGGAGCTGTCCCTTGTGGTCAGTGTGCTCCCATAGCCAACCTCCTGCGGTCCCTCCCCCCATGGCCGGCTGGCCAACCTCCCAAGGTCTCCCCCCCCAACCCCCCCGCTGGCTGGCCCTGATCACTGGCCAGGCCAAGGGACCCCACCTGTGCACGAATTTGTGCACCAAGCCTCTAGTCAGGAAATAAAGCTTAGTAAGTTCGTCACCCAGCTGAAAATAGGAAAACAAGGCTTATTATAAGAGTTTCATGGGGATCTGGCAAAACAAGGAAAATACTATAATTCTACAGCTTTAAGAAGTCCAGTGCATTTCAAAGCCAGTAGAGTAGGAGGTATGGCATGCTTTTATTCTTAATCACCAACAGGCCTATTCACCAAAAGGCCTGTTGTGTCTGAACAGTAGCTGTCTCCAGCGAGCTCCCTTGTGGCACTGATGGAATGGCCTTAGAGCTGGTGAGGGGAAATCACTTGTAGTTATCAGGGCCATAAGCTCTGACCAATGGGCATTGAATCATAAATTAAAGGAATATAGAAATATAGGACCAAGATCTTATTTTTCAGGAATACAGTATCAAATCAGTGAAAATGTATTGGGTGCCTACCACTAAGTGCAAAATTTTACATTAGAGGCTGTGTAGTATATAAAAATATAAGTGTCAAAATTAGTAATATGGATCGTTTACTATGATCATTTACATAAGATGAACGTGGTCTTCTAGGTTCTTTAGAGTGGCATGCTAAGGTTTCAGATGAAGAGGCTTGTGTAGGAGACAATGAGAGTCCTTTCATGTGAAATAGGGTCTCATTGGTGATATATACTGGACAGCTGGGGGTGGGAGCAGGGGTAGTATGAGTGGGTAGGAATGCCAAGTTACATTGAGGTGAAACATGTAGCTTAGTAACTAAACCTCTTTAGAGAGTATCCAGTGCAAACTTGTTTTTTATAAATTCCAGGCAGTAAGAACAGGGTTATTAGAGAAGCAGCCTTTGACAGAAGGAAGAAGCCTTCATGCTTCATGGTAAATGTTTGAGCGGGAAAGGATACGATAAAATTGATGTGGTTATAATCTTGGGCAGGAATCACTTGGTAGACTGGAAGAGACAGTGTCTAAGGGCAAGATTTATAAGAGTGAGATAACGTGAGTTGGACTAAGGTGGAAACAAAGAGCAAGTAATGAATGGAATAAATATTCTGAAGGAAGAAATTAGAGGAAAAAAGGAAGTTAGCAGCATGGAGCTTGTTTTGGAGGGAAGGTATAGTTCATTTATTTGATAGAATTGAAGAATCACTAGCAAATGGACAACAAGAGCTTTGCTTACGTGGGTCTATTTATATTTTACCATATTCGCTATAAAAACTGAGAAATTTTAAAATGTTTGTTCATTTTTTAAAAGCCATGACATACTAATATAAATAGTATATTTTTAGCAAAAATAACTAGTTTTCTAAGCAATGAACATTTGATTCTTAAAACGTTGTTTTATATTTTTGCAGATCTCTTTATTTTTTATTTTTTTTAAAATATATTTTATTGATTTTTTACAGACAGGAAGGGAGAGGGATAGAGAGTTAGAAACATTGATGAGAGAGAAACATCAATCAGCTGCCTCCTGCACACCCCCTACTAGGGATGTGCCCACAACCCAGGTACATGCCCTTGACCGGAATCGAACCTGGGACTTTTCAGTCCGCAGGCCGATGCTTTATCCACTGAGCCAAACCGGTTTCGGCTAGAATGCTGT
>NW_006285779.1:4749360-4755472 GCF_000327345.1 Myotis davidii
GATTTTTGACAGACAGGAAGGGAGAGGGATAGAGAGTTAGAAACATCGATGAGAGAGAAACATCGATCAGCTGCCTCCTGCACACCCCCTCCTGGGGATATGCCCGCAACCCAGGTACATGCCCCTGACTGGAATCGAACCTGGGACCCTTCAGTCCGCAGGCCGACGCTCTATCCACTGAGCCAAACTGGTTGGGGCTTTGCAGATCTCTTTAATGTTTAATTTAATAAAAGAAAGCTGGATTCTCAGATTTGTATCTGTTTTCATGTTGTTTTGAGTGAAGTATATGAAGACAATATGATAGTTTTGACCTTCTCAGACCCTCTGAAAGGAACTTGGGGGCCTCCTTGCCCCAGATCCCATGGACCACACTTTGAAAATGACTGTTTTACAGGAATTTTCAGTATATTGTTATCAAATTGTCAAAATTCACTAAGTTGTCAAAAGTGTTCTTTGCTTAAAACTCTAGGTGTATATTTCTTTGAATTCGGTAAATGTTTAAAATGATGGTTTACAGTATTAGTTATAGTAATGCTAGAGGCCCGGTGCACAACATTCATGCACTGTGGGGTGGGGTCCCTCTCAGCCTGGCCTGCACCCTCTCGCAGGGACCCCTTGGGGGATGTCGCCTACTGGCTTAGGCCCGATTTCCCCTGGGGATCGGGCCCCAAGCAGGCAGTCAGATACCCCTCTTGCAGTTTGGGGCTCTCGCAGTCCGAAGCTTTCGCAGTCTGGGACCCCTCGCTCCTTACCACCAGCCTACAGTGGAGGCAGAAAAGGCTCCTGCCACCGCCTCTGTGTTCGCCAGCCATGAGTCCGGCTTCTGGCTGATTGGTGCTCCCCCTGTAGGAGCACACTGACCACCAGGGGTCACCTCCTGTGGTGAGCATCTGCCCCCTGGTGGTCAGTGAGTGTCATAGCAACTGGTAGGTCTGCCGTTTGGTCAATTTGCATATTAGGGTTTTCGCTGCCGGCACCAGTTTTCCTCCGGCACCCGGGACCCAGGCCTTTGGTCCGGCCGCAGCGGAGAAGCCAAGCCTCTTCAGTCTTCAGTCTTCAATCTTCACTCGGCCAGAGTTTTCAGTCTTCGCTCTGCGCCTGCATATGCAAATTAACCGCCATATTTGTTGGGTTAATTTGCATAGTCACTCTGATTGGCTGGTGGGTGTAGCAGAGTGACACCAATTTGCATGTTTTTCTTTTATTAGTGTAGATTCTTCTGGGGTGATGACTGGGGCCATTATCTTTGCTTCTCTTTTTTAGGTGACCTCGTGATTCTCGATGGCGCTCCCACTGCCGGCTGGCTGCAAGGCCGAAGCTGCTGGGGTGCCCGGGGCTTCTTCCCGTCCTCGTGTGTTCGGGAGCTCTGCCTGTCCTCACAGAGCCGGCAGTGGCACTCACAGAGTGCCCTGCTGCAGATTCCCGACTATTCAATGGGACAGGCCCGGGCGCTGATGGGGCTCTCTGCCCAGCTGGATGAGGAGCTGGACTTCAGAGAAGGGGATGTGATTACCATTATCGGAGTTCCTGAACCAGGCTGGTTTGAAGGGGAACTAGAGGGTCGAAGAGGCATTTTCCCTGAAGGCTTTGTAGAACTTTTGGGGCCCCTGAGGACTGTGGATGAGTCGGTGAGGTCTGGAAATCGTGACAACTGCATGGAAAATGGTGAAGTAGACACCCCTTCAGGAGAAGAGGAGAGAGTGCCGGAAGAGGAGGACGAGCAGCCAGGGACCTACGGAATCGCCCTCTACAGGTTCCAAGCCCTGGAGCCGAATGAGTTGGATTTTGAGGTAGGCGATAAGATCCGAATTCTGGGGACCCTGGAAGATGGCTGGCTGGAAGGATCACTGAAGGGCAGGACAGGCATCTTTCCTTACCGGTTTGTAAATTTATGTCCTAAAACAAAGGTGAAGGAAACTGTGGTCCTGCCACAGGAAAGCAGCCTTAGCAGGGCCCCTGAAACGTCTTTGGATTGCTCAGAGAACTCCTTAGTACTGGGAGAAGAAGGACATGAATCTCATGAGTATGAAGAAGAGAAGTCCAACTGTATTATTTCTGAAACATCTGCTTCTCCCCCAGATCATCTGACCTCTGAATATGAAGTAAACACAATCTCTCACTGGGATGAGGGCACCTCCAGGGGGCCGCCGAGAAGCCCCGGCACAGGGCATGGGCAGCCTCTTGCCAAAGACTCTGCCACAAAGGATTCTTCAGAGGTCGTCAATGGTGTTTCCTCCCAACCTCATGTACCTTTCCACCCCCAACTGCAGAAAAACCAGTATTATTCTAGAGCAGGAGGGAGCCAGCCGAGCTCAGGGCAGTTCTCTGACCCCTTTCCTCTAGAAGCAAGGACTAGAGACTATTCCAGCCTCCCTTCCAGGAAAACATACTCCCAGCCGAAAGCCCTTACGAAGCGAGCCTCTCCTTTTCCTGAAGGCTCTTCTCTTTCAGCCTCTAGGGTGGTCAGGCCTAGCCAGTTGAGCCCTCAACTCCCGGGCAAGACAAGGTGTCCCAAAAAGTACCACACACTCAAAGAAAACAATGCTGCCCGCTTTTGTTCAGAGATGAAGCCTGGTCTGCAAGACATGGCGCCCGCTGTGGAAGCTTTGGCCCTTCCACAGGGAGAGGGCAGCATTGACCTGGATTCGAAGTTGACACAACAGCTGATAGAGTTTGAGAAGAGCTTGTCAGGCACTGAACCAGATAAAATTTTGCGCCACTTTTCAATCATGGACTTCAGCTCCGAGAAGGATATTGTCCGAGGTTCCTCAAAGCTAATCACCCAGCAGGAGCTGCCTGGGAGGAGAAAGGCCCTCAGGCCACCGCCACCCCGTCCAGCACCCACTTCTCCCCATTTGTTGGTGGACCAGAACCTGAAACCCCAGCCACCCTTGGCAGTGCGGCCCTCTCGCCCAGCTCCCCTGCCTCCCTCAGCGCAGCAGAAAACGAATGCGGTACCCCCCAAACTCCTAACCTGTAGCCGTCCCACCTGTGAGACCCTAGAAAAGGAGGCCCCTGAGAATACTGAAAAGACTTTGGACCAAACTTCCCAGTGTCCATTAGTATTGGTGAGAATTCAGGAAATGGAACAGGACTTGGATATGTATAGCAGGGCTCACGAAGAGCTAAATTTAATGCTGGAGAAGCAAGAGGAATCCTTAAGGGCAGAGACCCTGGAGAATCTAGCATTCTACGAGAGCAACATTGAAAATTTGAATATGGAACTCCAGCAACTTAGAGGTAAGTGATGAGGAAATAATATATACTTATTTCTTGACATAAGTCCAAGTAGTAGCCTACCCATATTTTTTAGGTATATGTTACCATCTTGGATTGACAAAGAATGATTTGCTTTTTCATTACCTCTTTTCTTCTCTCACCACAATTAGACTGCCCTGTCTTGATGTATCTTATGACCATTGTGGCCTCCTGACTTTGTTTGCAGCTCAGTGACATTTATACCTCCTATACTGCTATGACACCCATAGCAGTTATGTGTGTGGGAAGTCCCCAAATATAGCTTTCTTTAACCTGGCCCTTCTAAAGGACTGAAGATGTCTAGGCTAAGACTCATGAGAAAACTGCATCTTGTATTTTTGTGGTCTATAGACTAGATTTCAATAATAATAATAATAACTAACATTTCTTAGCTTGTTAATAAGCATTTGTTACCATTTACTCACACAAAGAATCTTCACAGCCACCCTGAAGGTACCGGGGATAATTCATATGGCTACTTTATAGATGGTGAAACTAAAGGTTATAGAGATTAAGACACTAGTCCAGGGAGTAAGGATTTGAGCCCATGGTTTTAACTACTCCAGCTTACTGCTTCCCACCTTGCACATTCAGAAGTTTAAATGCTGTTCCTTAATTTGGGGGTGACCAGCCTCTGGAGACTTCATTCATATTCACCAGGCTACCAGGAGAAATAATTTGCAAAGTAGGAAAAGTTAGAGAGTGAGACAATGGCAGTTGTTCCAAGACCCAAGGAGAACCTGAGCTCAGGCCACTTCGGCAGGTGCCCGAGGGCTCTGCACCTGCATGTCATCAGCAACGTGAATAATAAAAGTATTCTGTGGGTCTAGAAATTGCAGGATACTAATAAGAGATAAAGCAGGAGAGTGGTGACCCAGAGAGACTGGGCCAAGATGGCAGACCAAGTACACATACCTACTCCCTCGTCCTTTAGATTTCTAAAAGTGAATGAAAAAACATAATTCAAAATCCCAAGAAGAGTATTATCAGAAGGCTGGAAATCAAGTGATTTTCTGAAAGGATCCTTGGATAAGAAGTAAAAAAAAAGAAAGAAAGAAAGAACACTTCCACATGTCATTAAAATATATAATCTTGTCACAGTATTTTGGTTCATAATAATAAACTTCATTTATTTTATATATATTTCTCATCTATATACAGATATAAAAATCTCTAAAACTTTAGTACAATCCTAAACTAACACAGGAAAATTATTCACTGTTGATTACTAAGGTCACTACTATTATCATTTAAGAACATGTAAATACAAAGTTTTTAAAGATGCAGGATAATTTATAATTTTAGGAATTACCAGGAATTCCAACGTCTTATTCCTGAACCCCAAAGATTACTCTCCTTCCTGAATGTATTTTATTTTATTTTTTAAAATATATTTTTATTGATTTCAGAGAGGAAGGGAGAGGGAGAGAGAGAGAAATATCAATGATGACAGAGAATCATTGATCGCTGCCTCCTGCACGCCCCCTGCTGGGGATTGAGCCTGCAACCCAGGCATGTGCCCTTGACTGGAATAAAACCCGAGACCCTTCAGTCTGCAGGCTGACGCTCTGTCCACTGAGCCAAACCTACTAGGGCTATCCTTGCAGAATTTAGAAACTGCTGACCAACAACTGAAAGAAACAAGTGCCAATTCTCTCTCTGGAATGAGGTGCCTTCCTCTCAGGTCTTAAAGTTTTCCAAACACTAGGACTAGCACATAGTAAAAGACAGTCAGACGCACAGGGAGTGTAGACCACACTAATGAGAACCACGTGGCATCACAAACAGTCCCACTAAGACTTAATATCATACACAGACTACTTATTACCTATGTAAAGAAAAGAAAAAACAAGCTGAGAGGTATCTGCAGGAAACAGGAAACTATAAAAGGTAACATACCAGATTTGAAAATATAAAATAAAACTTGTAGGAAATGAATCCTCATGACTTCATAATTATTCCATAGTCTTTAGAAGGAGCAACATGAACAATGGTATAGGTGCAATATAGATTTAGGTGTGAACTATTATGAAAACCTGTATATCACGCCATACTTAAATTAATTCATCCAATGTATTTATTCCCTGTTGATCTAACTAGATTCAGACTTATACTTAAGTCTTTAAATTAGAAATGATTCTTAATATTTTCTTCTAATTTCTCAAACTCCTATTTAATGTCTACCATGTGATAAGCATGGTAAGGCATTTGCCCATACATTTTCTTATTTGAAGGAGGAGAAGCAGAAATAGCTACAATAAAGAACTTCATTTTGGGTCTGGCGCAGAACTGGACTATTTTGCTACCCAGTAACTTTGTCTCACTGACATTTCTGCTCTGACAGCCCCAACCCCCTGGTAGTCCAAGTTCGAAGTAACAGTAAAGGTAGGAAATCTTTGAAAGCTCTGGGAGGCAGAACAAGCAACTCCAATTCAATTTCATCCAGTTAAACTAAATTCAATTCATCAAGTATTTAATAAGTCTACTGCCTGCAGTGTGTGGGAAATGACGCACCGACTAATTAATACACAGTATCTGTCTTCTCCGTAGGCTGAACATTTTCATTGAGAGGCACAGAAACACTAAAAATAATACCAACCAGAATTAAGTAAATATTGTACCAAAAGTTCTTTAAATCTTAGGCCTTAAATGTCAAGATTAGAGATTGTATGAGACTGGATTCAGAGAATAAAACCTGGTGTTTAAACTGGTTAATTTCCTCCTCTTTCAAGGGACTACTTTTATTGTTGGATACGCTTTTTATGAAGACAGAAAAAGATGACCTTAAGAGGCTCTGTCAGTGATTGTAAGAAATAAGTAATTGCATCATATTAGCAATTGATATAAAAAAGAC
>NW_006285779.1:4756531-4759801 GCF_000327345.1 Myotis davidii
AGGGTGGGTTCAAGTAAGCTAAACTTCCTTTATTGGAAATAGAAAGCCCCGTATTAGTAGTTTCAGATGAGCCAGTGTTTTAAATTTGGAATCATTAGGTAGAGTCAGCGTAGACTATCAGGAGGCATTTCTGATTGTGCGTTGGAGAATGAAATGGCACTTTGTTGGCTTCAGGATGTTACTGGATTCAACCACGCATTCATCCAGCAACTGTTCATTGAGTTTTTACCATGTGCCAGGCACTGTGCAGGGTACATACCACAGTCAGAAACATGGATGTGCTCTCTGTTCTCAAGGAGCTTCAGATCAGATGCATTGCTAATTAATTAATTAAGGTACCTATCTAAAACATAATACCCTCAAATCTGATAAAAGGGTTGCTTTCTGAAGCAGTGGAAACATTCAGGGTTGGTACACATACTCCGATTTCCCAGCACAAGCTACTTGTGGAAGCCCTGACTAGGACTACACTCTGCACCGAGAGAATCTCACTGGAGCACATCACAGTTCTTCTCTGTCTGTAGGAGAGGTTCATCTGCCTGCAGTTGACAAATAGAGTTGTGCATTCATTTCTTTACTCAGCAAACATTTCTTGAGTACATACTATGAGCCAGTCGCTAGTTGTGCATTGGTTAATTAAAAAGGCACAGTCATTGTATCATTCATATTTGTGTATCTTTGAAACGCTAGTGATTTTACTGACATTAACCTCTGCATTGACTCACTATCTGTCTTGCTGCCTTGGAATCGTGGTAGTTACTTTTGGTGTGGGCCGGACCCCGTGGTTCTGAACAGGGGATGGTAAACTGTAGAGTGAGTCAGCCTCTTCTGCATCAGGAACCTTGCCCCTAAACTTCTCTCTTCCCTTTAAGGTAATGCCAAGAGGAAGGATGACCAGAGACTCTTGGGGTAATTTTTAATTTTAATTAAAATTAAACGTTGCAAAGCAAATCAGAATACATTTTTCAGGAGATTAGCATTTTCAGCAAGATATTGGGTGGAACCTAAGGCCCATAAAGAGAGCCATTAGATTAACAAGTTGGACAATTACTGACATGGAACAATGACATCTTTATATTAAAGTGATACATAATATTCCAAACATATTTTTAAACTTTGAAAGTATGGTTTTTCCATGTACTGAAGCAAGTTGTTATTCTGAAGACTCCTTGGGATGCTTCAGGTATAAAAACCCTTTCTTGAATTAGTAAAAGATAATAGATTTAAATAGTCAAATAATTTTCTGATCTTTCAAAATAAAAAAGGCTTATAAAAGAAAGGCTTGTAAAAGAAATAACAACCTTTCTTTCTGGTTTGTCAATACATAAGAAAAAGCAAGCAAGTATCCTTGACTGTATGACATCTGGTTTGGGGTGTTGCCTCGGTAAAAATTAGCTCAGTTATTTCCAATGAACTTTATCTTGGTATGAAACAGCAATCATAGTCAGAAGCCATTAGTAGACTATTAGATCAGGACAGAAACTAGTGTTTTTTTAGGATAGATGTTTTAATGTATGTCAAGAAGAAATGTAGCCTAGAATCGTTAGCTTAGTTATGATTAACCTGTGAATCGCTATTCTTTGAAGTTTGTAGCATGGCTTCAGAACATTTTCTTATCCTCAGCTCCAGGCCAAGAGGTGGAGACACTGGAAAAGATCCAGGGACTTCAAGTATCGGTTTCAGATTTCACGGAGGGTTTGCAGTGCATAGTGAAAGCGCCCTCTCTTGCTAGCATGGGACCCCTCAGCCACAGCATTCATGCCACCAGGCCCATGTCTGAGCGTGCTGCTCCTTCTACCAGATGTAGCGAGACCCAAAGACTAAAAACTCAGGGCAGTCATTTATTCAACAAATATTGTTATGCTCCTGCTATATTCCAGACAGTGTTCTGAAGTTACAGCAGCGATCTTTGCCCTCACGGGGAGAGAGAAACAAGAAGTAAAACTGTGTATGTACTAGTATTAGAAGGCAAAATTATCGGGAGACCTCCCTGAAAAGTGACATTTTAGGGAAGATCTGAATGACTGTAGGGAGCCAGCCAAGCCATTTTTTGGGCGGGCGGTGGGGGGGCGATTGTTCCAGGCAGATGGGACAAGATAAGTACAAGAGCGTGTCTGGTGTTGGGGTAATAGCAAGGAGGCCAATTCAGCTAGAGCAAAGGCATGGGCTTGTTAGTACAGCATTTGGGTAAAACGAGAAGCCTTGGGAAGGCTTGGAGCAGGCAAGTGATCTGATCTGACAACTTTACAGAGTTACTCTGGCTGCAGTATTGCTAATAGACGAGAAACCAGCTAGGAGGCTACTGCAGTGATCCAGGCAAGAGATGATGGCAGAGGAGAGATGATGAGAAGTGCTCAGCTCCAGGTCTATTTTAAGTGAGAGCCAGCAGGACTTGCTGATGGATTAGACATGAGGTATCAGAGGGGAAAAAAGTCAAGAATGACCCTGAGGGCTGGTTGGCATGGCTTAGTGGTTGAGCGTTGACTTAGGAACCAGGAGGTTGAGCTTCCATTCCTGGTCATATGCCTGGGGTGCAGGCTTGATCCCCTGTGTGGAGCTTGTGGAAGGCAGCTGATCAATGATTCTCTCTCATTGATGTTGCTATCTCTCTCTCTCTCTCCTTCTCCCCTCCTCTCTGAAATCAATTTTATATATATATACTAGAGGCTAGGTGCACAAAATTTGTGTACTGGGGGCGGGGTCCCTCAGCCCGGCCTGTGCCCTCTCGCAGTCCAGGGCCCCTCGCTCCTTACCGCCCGCCTGCTTGCTGCTCCTTAGCGCTGCCACAGAGGTGGGAGAGGCTGCCACCACCACCGCTGCACTCGCCAGCCATGAGCCCGGCTTCTGGCTGAGCGACACTCCCCCTGTGGGAGTGAACTTATCACCAGGGGTTAGCTCCTGTGTTGAGCATTTGCCCCCTAGTGGTCAGTGTGCATCATAGTGACTGGTCGTTCTGGTTGGTCTGCCTTAATGGTTGCTTAGCTTTTATTATATACTAGGGGCCCAGTGCACAAATTCGTGCATCTTGAAAGGAACTGTGGGCCACGAGACTGGTGGGCAGAGGGCTGGGTCTCAGCCCATCCTCTGCACCCCCTGCCTGGCCTCTCCCGCCTGGCCCATCCCTGGTCCCCTGTCTGCCAGCAGCCCCCCTCTGGCTGCTGCAGCTCCCACACGCTGACAGCGCAGAGCAATTGGGACCAGCGCCATCAGCAAGTGCGAGCAGCAGCTGCTGGCCCTAATCACCGCTCAGGAGCAGGGGAAGGGGGAGAA
>NW_006285779.1:4759822-4800753 GCF_000327345.1 Myotis davidii
CACAGCGGGGCCAGCACTGGCAGTGGGTGCAGGTGGCAGCTCTGGCACTGGCAGTGGGTGCGAGCGGGGCTGTCACCGGCAGTGGGTGCAAGAGGCGGCTGCTGGCCCCGATCTCCTCTCAGGAACAGGGAGGTGGAGAAGCCCTGAGGGGGGATTGGGGCCGGCAGCTGCCGCTCACATCTGCGGATGGCACCAAGCACCGACAGCAGGTGCGAGCGGGGCTGGCACTGGCAGCAGGTGCAAGCACCAGGTGGGACCGCGTGCACGGGAGCAAAGAATTTTCAGTAACTACCAGAGGCTCTCCCCGATGACTGTGACCGGTGCCCCGCCTTGGTCTGGCGCCCCTGCTCACCTGCTTCATCATCTTACAGCAGCGGATGCCTGCCATATTCCACGCACACCCCCTGGTGGTCAGCGCACATCATAGTGACCGGTTGTTTGGTTGTTCTGGTTGTTCCCCTGTTTGATCTATTTGCATATTAGCCTTTTATTATCTAGGACACACACACACACACACACACACACACACACACACTATATATAATAATGACACACTGTATATAATAATGACCCTGAGGATGATCAACTGGAAGGATTGGAGTTTCCAGTAATTTCTCAATTAATATCAAGAACTGCAGGAGGTATTGGTTGGTTGAAGAGATGGGACAGCTCAGTTTTGATTATATTGGGTTGCTCATAAGACATCCAGGTAGAAGTATTGATTAGACAGTTTGATATATAGGCCCAGAGTTCAGGGGAGAGGTTAGGGCTAGAGCAGGGGTGGGCAAACTTTTTGACTTTGACAGCACATAGACATTATTTAAAACCATGACTTTTAGTAAGATTACTAAAAAAAAAAGTATAGAGGCTGGCTGGTGTGGCTCAGTGGTTGAGCATCAACCCATGAACCAAGAGGTCAGTGGTTTGATTTCTGATCAGGGTACATGCCCTGGGTGCATACCAGTGAGCACACAGAGGTGGAGGCGAGAGAGAAAGTTGGCCTAGGGGTCTGCTTTTATTGGGGTTGAGGGACAGGGAGGGCCCTTAGGGCCTGCAGGCTCACTCTTTATTGGTGAGAATTTAAATTGCAGGAAGAGAAAACAAGTGGACCAAAGTGTCAGTTATCATATCAACGAAGATCTCTAAAACAAAGGGGTCTCAGTGGGAGAGGTGGCCTGAGCCTTGATCTCCTCTGTAGCTGGCCCTGTGTTTATTCCAGATGGCTGTCTTTGGAATGGATGCTTCTTTGAAGTGGATGCCTCAGCAATCAAAGCTTAAGTCGGGCACTTGCATTACAAAAAGAATAGCCCACTGTCAGGGCTTTGCTGGTATAAACAAACCTACTGGGCTGCCAGTCATATATAAAACTGTGGCACATACAATTCCAGCAGTAGCTGTACCATCTAGGTTTGTGTAAGTGCACTCTCTGATGTTCACACCAGGACAGAATCACCCGATGATGTATTTCGCAGAACACATCCAGTACTTAGGTGCCCCTGGCTGTAACGTAGCCCGGGTAAGGTGAGAGATACTCGCAGTTCTCTGGAAAATAGCAAGACCTCTAGGAGTCACAGTCTTAGAGTCTTAGAAAGTGAGGAGGGATCATCAGATTGGAGGAAGGTCATGGGCGTGTGAGGGAGGAGAAACTGCCCTCAGGGTTCTTTCCTCTGGCCTAATGATCAAATAGATATGTGACAGGTTAGCAAGAGAAAATAACCAAATTTAATGCTCACAACTGTACACCTACTTTCACCCCACCCTGGGTGTATGGGAACCCCACATCCATGAGAGAGTCAGAGACCCCATTTGCATGAGAGGTTCAGAGACAGAAAGGGAACATGGGTACATTGTGAGCTAGGGATGGGGTAAGGTACCTTAAGGGCTTCAGAGGGCCATCTAAGAATGACAAGAGGAGAATGATAAGAACAGTTGTTAAGTGAATAGAAGTTTGTCCTTCTCCAGAGTCAAAAGAGGTTACCTCTGATGGGGAAGTTTTTCCTGAGCCCTCGGCTACAGTTGACTTTAGTTCAAAACAATCCACACACCACAGAAGCACATCTTGGCGTGACTAGCTTTAAACCCCCACAGGCAGGTATAGAGACATTAACAAGAATTTAGGGAATTACCTGTCCTTGCTGGTTTACTATCACCTCCCTTTTCTTCCTTAACCTTTCCTCTCCCTCCTCCCTCCTTTCTCTCTCCCTCTAAATCAGCCGTGGGCAAACTACGGCCTGTGGCAGGATCCGGCCCATTTGAAATGAATAAAACTATTGAAAAAAAGACCGTACCCTTTTATGTAATGATGTTTACTTGAATTTATATTAGTTCACACAAACACTTCATCCATGCTTTTGTTCCAGTTTAAGAACCCATTGTGGCCCTCGAGTCAAAAAGTTTGCCCACCCCTGCTCTAAATCCTGCTGCTTCTAGCACTATGTAAAAGGCCGCCACATTGCTTTGCACACAAGATTTGTCACATGAAAATAGCAATCCATCCACAGATTTGGTTAGTTCTGGGTTTTAGTAATGTGGTGGTAAAGCTGGGCAGTTTACATCTTTATGCAACTCTGGCAACAGGATTTAGAAAAGGAAAGGGGGCGGCGGGGTATTCTGTATTGTAACCAGCTATTCGCTCTCCACTTAACCAAAGATCATTTCTTTTAGCTTCATGTAATGTCTTCTGCTTGGTCATTTTATAACTACCGTCCTTCCTTACCTATAATTTATCCTCTCTTTTTATCTCTTCTTATTGTTGACTTACTAGGTGTGTTTCTTATCATGTTAGCTTTATCAGAGATACTAAATTGCTAAAGGGAACTTTGTTTTCCATAACAGGGAACAATTAATCTTTACTTGTACTCTATATCCAGAAATAAGTAAGACCATAGAATTTTAGATCTAAAATGGCAGAGAAACTGTTAGCTTTCTCATTTCACGTGTAAGGAAACTGATAGCCAGAGAAGTGAAACGTAGCCACAAGTTGATTATTAGCAGAAATTGAGCTTATACTGTTACTCTGTATAACTCAGGGCAAAAGCTGTCCTCTCAAATGATGTTGCCATCCTGTTGGTTTGGTGAACCAAATAAAAATCTTTATTGGGGTTAGGCAATAGGTTTTAGATGATGAATCTTTGTTACTGTGTAGGTCTAGGCCAGTGATGGCGAACCTATGACACGCATGTCAGAGGTGACACGCGAGCTCATTTTTTTGGTTGATTTTTCTTTGTTAAATGGCATTTAAATATATAAAGTAAATGTCAAAAATATAAGTCTTTGTTTTACTACGGTTGCAAATATCAAAAAATTTCTGTATGTGACATGGCACCAGAGTTAAGTTAGGGTTTTTCAAAATGCTGACAACGCCGAGCTCAAAAGGTTCGCCATCACTGCTCTAGGCGCTCCTTGTGGTTGGGTGATGAGGAATCAAGAGAGGCAGGGGTGTGGCAAACTTGCCTCAGAAATAATGGCCCATGATAGAGTTTATTTGTTTACTTGTCTTAAGGGAAATTAAGGTTTTACTATAATTTGAGATAGTCTAGGGCAGTGGTCGGCGAACTGCGGCTTGCGGGCCACATGCGGCTCTTTGGCCCCTTGAGTGTGACTCTTCCACAAAATACCACGTGCGGGCACGCACATACAGTGCGATTGAAACTTCGTGGCCCATGTGCAGACATCGGTATTTTGTGGAAGAGCCACACTCAAGGGGCCAAAGAGCCGCATGTGGCTTGTGAGCCGCAGTTTGCTGACCACTGGTCTAGGGCAAGCATGTCAAACTTGCGGCCCACAGGCCAGCCACATGCCTCGTTTATTTGGCCCGTGTTAGCCTTTGAGTTTGACAAGGTTGGTCTAGGCTAGGGCCATGAAGTCAAATAGATCTGGATTCAAATTGTGGCCCTACCTTGTGTTAGATTTTATGATCTTGGACAGGTTATTCAAACTCCCAAAGATTCTTTAGCTGAGGTAAAATAAGGATAATATGAGACCCTTTATGCAGGGTGGAGAAGATCAAAGAAAATTCATTTCAACTTCCAAGCTGTAGCCCTGACCTTAGCACATAATATGCACTCACAGCATGGAAGCTGTTGCTGCTACTGCTGTTGGTTTGAAAGGTGTAAAGGAACAGAACAAATGAACAAAAAGACTTTGAAAGAAAATCAGAAGATTTGACAATCTGCAGGTTCATTCAGTAACTGTTAGTAGAGAATCCAAAAGGCGTGACTAATAGAACAGTAGGCACACATACGGCCTTCAAACTGTTTCCCATTTCCTGGTTCTCCGTATGTAGAAAGTCTATGGAAATCCTGCTTATGACAGAAGGCACTGTTCAAAGGCCACCACTTCATGCACCCTCCAGTTGGCCCATCCGGGACTTTGCTTTGTTGCCTTTGCCGTTGGTGTTTATTACAGCACTTATCACATTGAGTCTTACTTTATGGCAGGGGTTCTCAAACTACGGCCCGCGGGCCACATGCAAATACAAATATTGTATTTGTTCCCGTTTTCTTTTTTTACTTCAAAATAAGATATGTGCAGTGTGCATAGGAATTTGTTCATAGTTTTTTTTTGAACTATAGTCCGGCCCTCCAACGGTCTGAGGGACAGTGAACTGGCCCCTGTTTAAAAAGTTTGAGGACCCCTGCTTTATGGTGTGTTGCTCCTGCATTCTAAGAGGCATGGACTAACTAGGTCATCCTTTTCTCTTCCGCACCGCCTCACACATATGAGGTATCTCTCTAATGTTGATGAAAGTCAAACGGGTATTTTTGTATCCCACTTTCTGACTTCTAGTCTCATTCTCCATCCGGGTCGTAAATATGTTGTATGAATTAGTTGGAAAAGAGAGTTGGGAAATGTGTGCTTTTGATGCTTCTCTGGCATGACAAGTATCAAGGAAAGTGTGAGCATACATAACTGTCTTCTTCTGGCAAAGAGTGTCACACTATAAAATTACCCAAACCACAGATCCGAGTAGAAGGGAGTGCTTGTTCTTCCTTCAGTGGGATGTCCAGTGTGTTGGCAGGCAGGAGCTTAAACAGCTTGTGATTTGAGTGTAAACTAACTGGTGGGTAACTTGAATCCCATAAAACAGAGCTCTCAAAGGAGGAAGGGCTCTGCCTCTAGTTAAAGGGAAGGGAGTCCCAGAGTTTCAGATGTCCCATGATTAGAAAGCTGAACTGGGAGGACAGAGGTTGAGGTCCAATTTGAGCTGCACATGAAAGCATGTATTCATGCCCCTGGTTGATTACTAAAGGATTAAAGAGGCAGATGAGACTGATATATGACCTTACCTGGGGCTCTTAAAGGGGGCTGTTTCTCTTTCCCACTGCTTTTTCTGCAAAACCTTTAGAGCTGGAAAATGCTTCTAATTCATAAAGTAGCCAAGCCAGTTTGACCAGCTTGAGGGAAACACCAAACAAGGCTGCCAACTCCAATCACATGAATGCTAGTTACTAATTATCTCCTGGTCTCCGTGGGGAAAGATATAGCCGCTCGCTGATTGGATCCGAGGTTGAAATAACTCCACATGTCTCCGTGCTCCAGCGGGAGCAGCAAGAAGAGTGACTCTACAGCTTTGGGAGACATTTTGAGAAGCACAGATACAGCCTTAGGCTAAACTACCTGTCCACGTTTCAGCCCAACCCAGGCCCATGGAAGAGAGAAGTGAAACTTGTGTCTTTAAGCGCACTGAACATGTGTGAAACCCATGAGGTTAGGAAAGAAAGAGAAACGGAGAAGAAAGGACACTGGGGCTCCAGCTGGGAGTACGAAGATTGCAGGAATCTACAGAAAAGCGACCTCACAGGGCTGGATGGGCGTTACAGAGAAGATGACTTGGATTCCAGGTACCAGCCCACCAGGCGGAATCGGCCCTACAGAAAAAGGCATTGTGGATACTGGGACTTTGAGCAGAGTGAAGCAAGCTATATGGACTACGAGGAAGCAAAAGGAAGTGGAAAGGACTATATGCACCACACAAGTGGAACTCGAGGTTGTGATGGTTATTGGAAATCAGAAAATGTGGATTATGGAAACCCGAGCCCTGGAACTGGAAGCCCAGACGTAACCTGGAAAGCTGGGGGACATGGAGAGACAAACGGCTACGTACATTGTAAGAATCTGAATTACAGTGCCCAGGACTCTAAAGAAACTGACCAACGGACTGGCTACAGGGGTTTGGATGACTCTTTGGGGAATTTTGGTCAATCTCAAAACTGGTATAAGGACCACAGGAATTTTAATTATAATCTTGAGGATTGTAAAGAAACTGATATTTATTATAGTGACCTCAATGATTTATATCATGTTGCTGGGAATTACACTAATGCTCAGTCTGTGGATTTGAGTGGTGTCAATGAAGGTAAGGAATTGGTCAAATACTATGAAGGGGACAGGAATGTTTATCAAAATGATAAAATCTACCCCAAAGCAAAGACTCATGCCCTGGATCAGAGTAATTCTGAGACAGAAAATAAAGTCGATGAGTCTTTATTTGAAAACTGTGAGTATGAACTTCGGAATTACAGGGGAACAGATGCTCCCCATCAGATGAAGAATTTGGAGTGTAATGGCATTGACAGACCAGGAAACATGGCATTTGGGAGCAGGATCACCCCGGATATGCTGTGGACTCCACAGACTAGGGGAAGCCAAGGAGACCATCACTGTGGCGTTCCTCAGGGCTCCCCACTAGAGAATAACACCCGGCACTTAGAGGAAGAGAGAAATGTAAATGGCCCAGAAACTTGGAAAAGGAATAGTTGCTTCCGTCGCACAGCACCCAGCACCCTGAGACACTCAGAATTTGTGCAAAACAGGAAGAGAACCCAAGGTAAGAACGCAGTCTTCTTCGAAGTATATAAAGCATGAAAATAGATGAAAAGGGGTGGTTATAACGAGGACACTTGTGTGCTTAAGGAACCTGTGCTTCCAGAGTTCTTAAGTGTATCTTGAGTGGGAGCAACCTTAGAGATTTAATTCCTTTGGGAGGCACTTTTTAATTATTTTTTCTCTCTTTATTGATTAAGGTATTGCATATGTGTCCTTATCCCCCCATTGCCTCCCAACCCCCAACCCCCACTCATGCCCTCACCCTCCTGGTGTCTGTGCCCATTGGTTAGGCTTATATGCATGCATACAAGTTTTTTGGTAGATCTCTCTCCCTTCCTCCCACCCTCCCCTTTAGAGCAAGAATTTATGTAGTGCTATAGACATGTAACATGGCTTTAATTAAGTCAGACAGTGCTCTCATAGGAACTTTCCTTTACTCTACTTGGTTCAGTCAGTTCATCTCTAACCCCAAATATCTTTCCATTCTTACTTTACGATTTTTGTCTCATGGGGATGGCAAATGCATTAATAGGCACCGAGCACAAATTTACTTTTCTGACATGTTCTTTCTCTGAATCTCTACGCTTCTTTAGACATTGGTGGGAAAGAAGACTTAACTTTGTTTTATAAATTATTCGTTCCTTGACATTCAGGAATCTTAAGTGAATGATGAGCACTAAAACTCCTGTGGAATTCAGAAGATTGTTTATATTCTTCTTTGCTTTGTACAAGTTAGGTATTCAAATTATTTCATCTCCCTGAGCCTTAAACGAAGGACATTAAGAGTCATGTTACGCAGAGGTTCTTTCTTTCTTGCCAGTTTGTCTTCTTCCAGTTCTCTGAAATGAACTACGTTGATTTTTATTTATGTATTTTTGCTGTTGTTGGTTTTGCAGTTACTGGACTCCCTGATAAACCTTTACTTTGATGATGTATGTTACTCTCATGCTAAGCAGACTTTCTGGCCTATTTGGGGTAGTCCTGGTAATGACCAGGGGATAAGGGTTAGAGTCAGAAACTGTGAACCATCTGAGAAATCTATCTCATACCTTTCTCCTCAGTGGAAAGTTTCCTGCAGAACAGGCTCACTGGTTGACTGGTGGTAGGGGCCATCGAAGACTGAAAAGCTAGGTCCCTGGAACTGCCAGCGGTTTATCCCATGGTCTCCTAACATAGGCTTGACTTAACTTGAATTTCCAGGGCACCATTGTGGACAGAGCAGGCTCTCTGTCTTTATTTATACAGATAAAAGTGAAACCAAACCTGGCTTTCGTTGGGAGGCCAGGTATTTAGCCATTTTTTTCTAGGTGCATTTTTGCTCTGAAATGATAGGGATTGGAAGACTTTCAGATTACTTCCAGCTCAAAAGAAAGTCTGATTCTATGATTCCTGGTGTTGGTTTCTGTGTCTTTCCTGTTCCCCTCCCCCACAGCTGTTCCTTAGGTGAACTTTGTTTCCCATCTTTAGTTCCTTATTGTATTAGGCCTCCTAACTGTAATCAAAGTGTGTTTATTGTTTGACTTAGGAGTCAAGCCCTCCTCTCGAGTGTTGCAAAGTGGCCTATGATCTCCGAAACTAGCTCAGTTCCACCTCGATCATTTCTATTTTTGCAGTTCTCTCTTTATATTTGAGGACTTAACTTTTGATATATGTTCATATTTAGCTCAATTGACACAATTTTAACTATATCGATTTCAGAGAGGAAGGGAGAGGGAGAAATAGAAACATCAATGATGAGAGAGAATCATTGATCAGCTGCCTCCTGCACGCCCCCTACTGGGGATTGAGCCTGTAACCCAGGCATTTGCCCGGAATCGAACCTGGGACCCTTCATTCCGCAGGCCGACACTCTATCCACTGAGTCAAACCAGCTAGGGCCACACTCCTTTTCATACCTTTATCTTCTTTAACCTGCAACAGACTCTTGTTTTTTTACCAGAGTCTGTGTGCTCTCTATCATTCTCTGCTAGTGGTCTTACAGCACATGCGCCATTGCCCTGCCTGACGTTACACAGTCACAACACGTCATTACGGAGAGGAAGCCAGTGTTGGAGTCTCTTGCCTACCTGGTGTTCAAATCCTAGCTCTACCATTTACTAATAGTGTAACTTTAGATGGGAACTACTGAACCTCTCTGAGTTTTGGATTCTTTATTTGTAAAATAAAGAAATAATACTGTCTCATGATGAGATCATCTGAATAAAACTCTTAATCATATGTCTGGAACATAGCAGGTATTCATAAATTATGACTCTTTGTCTTTCATGACCCACCTTTTGTCTTTTCCTTTCCACTTACAAGTTGCCCCTGTCCTTGCATGGTCCCCTCCCAAGTTCCTCATTGAGCCCCCACTGGGCACCTGCCCCCCAACCCTGTTTGCAGGTATAATTTTCCAAGTGGAATGCCCTGTCCATTCCTCCTCTTTCACTCTCCCCCTTATTCCACCTGAGAAACAAAGAGCTGTTTTGTGGCTGACCCCAGCCTGCCTCTGGGCTAGAGACCAGGTCTGTTCTACCAGGATTTGTCTTTTCCTTCACCTGTCTTACCAGTTCAGTTCATTCTTCCCTGGAGGTCTCCATTTTGACACTGTTAGTGCATGTCTGTTAGGATTTTGTCCTTAGTCCTAGGGTGTGACCCCTGGCCCTGGGCAGTGATGCGTACTCACAGGTGCAGCTCTTCTGAGGTCTTGGTGGAAAATTTGAAGTGTTTACTGAACCTCCTAACTTGGGGAACTCGAATTTCAAACTCTGTCTTCCCAATCCCAGAAGTTGTGAACATCTGCCAGGCTTCTCTGGCCTCCAGCTGTGACTGCTTTCTGCTGAGTTCCCTTTCCCTGTAGTCTCATACTTTCCAATCCCATTTCACTTAGATTACACATAACCCTAGTTGTCCCAATACTCTGTTGGGGCATTCTTGCAGTTTCTGCTTCTCTTCCAATCTGATCTGCCTGATAGTTCTTTATTCAAATTCCCAGGAGAGCAAGTGTAATTGACTCAGCTTGAATTTCTTAGGCCTCACCATAATAATTAACCATTCATTGATTAGGTACACATCCCTGGTCCAACAGCAATCGTGAAGTCTGGGATAGGGGTCATCTCGTTTAAATCATAGCTACAGGGACTACTGATGGTGCCAGTTGGTATGTAGTAGGCTCCTGGGTGTGTGTGTGTTTGTGGTGGTGGTGGGGGAGGGGCTGGCATTTGTCTAGCCCAGACCAGCCCTGGCATTTTGAAGTGGGTGAAGGTATCTTTTGGTTTTCACAATGGCAGGGTGCAGGGGACTACTCGTGTTTAGAAGGCAAAGACTTGGGACACTAAATGTCTTAGGTGTTTAGGACCATCCTATACCTGTTTAAATTATTTCATCTTCCTGTGCTGCAGTTTCCTCATCAATAAAACCAGATAATATACCTATATGATAGTATTATGAAGCTTAAGTGAGTTTATAGAAAAACAAGTAATTGGAATAGTAGTGCAATAGAGTCTTGCACATAGTACATGCTAAATAAACATGAACTGCAATCATCATCATCATCATCATCATCACCATCACCATCAGACCTGCACATTGATTCCACATCCCCTCTGAACTCAGTTCAATAGGCATTCATTAACTTGTTATTATACTTAGCACTGTACCAAGCACTGGGGATATCCTAAAAAGGATACCTAACTCCCTCCCCACTCCACACATACACATACACATAGGCATTTACAGATAAAGAGACAAAAGGGAAAAATATGAATAATTAAATAAAGTACACAAGTATATAACATAGACAGTAACTGCTATGGGCAATTAGAAAGGGGTGGGGGAGCTCAGTTTGACCTGAGTTATTGGAAAAGACTTTAGGAAGATGTTTGAACTTGAGCTAAAGCTTAAAGGAGTAATGGGGGTTGAAATAGGCAGAGAGAAACAGGGAGACCATTCCTGGTTAGGGAAACTATTTAAGCAAAGATACAGAGTTGTGATGACAAAGAACACAGTTGGGTAAAGAACTAAAGTATTGAAATCTTAGAAACCAGGAGGGAGCCTGAGGAATAAGTCAGAGCTGGACCTGCACATGGTGAGTCATCCTCTTAAAAGTAGTCACTGAAACTGTGAATAGATGACTTCTCCGAGGAGAGGAAGGACTAGGGAGAGAGCGTGGGTCTAAGAACTGAGCCTAGGAGTTACCTACTGCTGGGGGGCAGGTGGAGGAGGGAGGCCAGTAAGAGAGCACTATTATTTGAAGGTGTCAGGAGAAAAACAGAACTGAAAGTCAGAGAGAATGGCCAACACTTTCAAATGCTGTGGGAAAATCAAAGGTAACACCATTGGATTTGTTGAGGAGGTTATTAGTTGACTAAAAAGACAATATTACTGAAATAGTGATGATACAGAATTAATTGCAAAGGATGGGGGATGAGGTCATAGAGTGAGGGCTTGAAGACCAATCTTTTAAGACCTTTTCACAAAAAGAATCAAAGAGATTTAACTATAGCTGAGGGGGACACAGAGTTGAACAAAGTTTTCATGTGTTTACTCTTTTTTAGTTAAATGTTTTTGTTGTTTTTCAATTACAGTTGACTTTCAATATTGTACTAGTTTCAGCTGTATAGCATAGTGGTTAGACACATTTATATAACTTACAAAGTGATTCCCCCAGTAAGTCTTGTACCCACCCAACACCATGTATAGTTATTACAATATTATCAACTGTATTTCCTAGGCTGTACTTTATAGCCTCATAACTGTTTTGTAACTGCCAGTTTGTACTTCTTAATCCCTTTACCTTTTTCTCCCAGCCCCCCAACCTCCTACCATCTGGCAACCATCAAAATGTTCTCTGTATCTATGAATCTGTTTCTGGTTTGTTTGCTCATTTATATTGTTCTTTAGATTCCATATGTAAGTGAAATCATATGGCATTTGTCTTTCTCTGACTTATTTCACTTAGCATAGTACCCTCTAGGTCCATCCATGTTGTTAAAATGATAAGACTTCATTCTTTTTTATGGCCAAGTAATATTTCATTATATATATATGTCCATTTGTCTTGACTGGAGCACTTGATCCATTTAAGTTTAAAGTAATTATTGATAGGTATGTAGTTATTGCCATTTTATTAATTATTTTCTATTATTTTTGTAGTTCTCTGTTCCTTTCTTATTTTCTTGCTCTCTTGTATGTTGTTGACTCTCTATTGTGCTGTGTTGTGTTTGGATTCCTTTCATTTTATTTCTTGTATATGTCTTATATAATTTTGGTTTGTGTTTACCATGGGCTTCATATATACCAAGCTATGTTTATAACAGTCTGTTTTAAGTCGATGGTCGCTTAACTCGCCCTCTCCATCTTTATGTTTTTGTCATTGTTTCTTTACTTCTTTTGTGTGTTTGTGGGTACCCCTTAATTTGCTGTTGTAATTACACATGATGATCCTACTTGTGCCTTTTACCCTTTGTACTAAGTTTAATGTTGGTTGATCCACTGCTTTTATTATGTATTTGCCTTTGTCAATAAGAATTTTTTTCTTTGGATATTTTCTTATATATTTTTATCTCTCCTTTCTTCTCTTTTTCCTCCTCCTCCTCTTCTTCCTCTTCCTCTTCCTTTTTCACCTTGCTCTTCTGTTTGAGGTGCCTGTATGATGCGAATGTTGTTATGCTTGACATTGTCCCTGAGGTCCCTTAAACTATCCTCAGTTTTTAAAATTCTTTTTTCCTTTTGCTGTTCCAATTGGGTGTTTTTCTCTACCTTGTCTTCCAAATCACTGATGCGAGCCTCTGCTTCCTGTAGTCTGCTATTGATTTCATCTCATGTATTGTTCATTTCCATTATTGTATTCTTTATTTGACTTTTTTAAATGTTTTCTATCTCCTTTTTAAAAAATATATTTTTATTGTTTTCAGGGAGGAAGGGAGAGGGAGAGAGAGATAGAAACATCAATGAGAGAGAATCATTGATTGGCTGCCTCCTACATGCCCCACACTGGAGATTGAGCCCGCAACCCGGCATATGCCCTGACCGGGAATCTAACTGTGCTCTCCTGGCTCATAGGTTGACATCGGCTGGGCTCTATCTTCTTTTTAATGTTTCCTCTCTTTGTTGAAGTTGTCATGTAGATAGTCTATTTTCCCCCTAACTTAATTGAGCATCCTTATAACCAACTTTTTGAAGTCTGCATCTGATAGACTGCTTTCCTCCATTTTACATACTTCTTTTTAAAAAAAATATATTTTACTGATTTTTTACAGAGAGGAAGGGAGAGGGATAGGGAGTTAGAAACATGGATGAGAGAGAAACATCGATCAGCTGCCTCCTGCACATCTCCCACCAGGGATGTGCCCGCAACCAAGGTACATGCCCTTGACCGGAATTGAACCTGGGACCTTTCAGTCCGCAGGCCGACACTCTATCCACTAAGCCAAACCGGTTTTGGCTTACATACTTCTTTTGGAGTTTTGTTCTGTTCTTTCACTTGGGATGTTTCTTTGTTTCCTCGTTTTGGCTGCCTTTCTATTTGTTTTTATGTATTACGTAGATCAGCTATGTCCGTCTTGTCGGAGTAGCCTCATATTGTAGGTGTCCGGTGGAGCCTAGTGGCCCAATCTTCCTGTTCACCTGAGCTGGGTGTTCCAGAGGTGTCCTTGTGTGGGCTGTGTGTGTCCTGCTGTCATTGAGCCTTTATATTCTGTTGGCACCTCAGTGGTGGGCTTGACCCTCAAGCTGACGGGCTGTGAGGACTGGCTGTGACTTTAGCAGGCAAACTGTTCTGTAAGGGATCACCCCACAGAACACTATTTGTTTTAGCAGGCCTCAGGTGCTTGCTGAGTTCACCCTTTGGGTGTGTCATTTGTGGCACTAATCAGGTGGTGTTCCTGGTGTGGTCTGAAGCTGGCCACTGGGTGTGTTCATTCTGGGACCTCTTGGGGCAGGTTCTGGTGCAGGCCAAGGTCAGCCACTGCCTGTGTCTGGCCGGGGCATTAACTATGGTAGGCCCTACAAAGTGATCTTCGGTTGGTAGCTGCCTGTGCTGGGCTTGGAGGCATCTAGGAGTGGTTATGTTGTGAACCGAGGCGGCTTCCACTAGGCTGGACTGGGGGCCACTTAGCAGGAGATACAGCCAGTTGCTGCTTGTTTTGGCTTTGTGAACCTTGGAGAGATTCCAGGAAAGCTCAAAGCACTGGCCCAGGCTGACTTCTTGTGTAGGTTGGCCTCTGAAAGAGGCTCCACATGGAGTGGGTGGGGCAGGGAATCACCAGGGTGGGGTGAGAGTGTTATCAGGCTAACAGAGACTCAGGCTGGGTGCCTGCCTGTGCCTGCAATCTGTGCTGTCCCTCCACTGGAGCTGAGGGCCAGTGTTTGTGAGTGAGTCTGTGCTCAGGACCTTTAGGAGGATGGGTCTACAGCAGCCCTTCATCTCACCAGGACTAAGTCCCTGCTGATTTTCACAGCCACTGATGCTCTGGGCTGAGGAGCCCAGTATGGGGCTGGGACCCGTTTCTTCAGTGGGGACCTGCACAGCCAAGATATCCCTCCCAATTCTCAACAGCCACTTGTGAGTGTAGGGCCAGTTCATTTGTGTCTCTACCCCTCCTACCAGTCTCAATGTGGCTTCTTCATATCCTTAGTTATAGGAGTTCTGTTCGGCTAGTCTTTCTGTGGTTCTTAAGGGTGATTGTTCCATAACCTGGTTGTCATTTTGATGTAGCATTGGGGGAGGTGAGCGCAATGTTTATCTACTTCGCCTTCTTGGCCGGAAGCCTATGTGCTTGCTTTTTAAAATCAGGGTGTCAGGCCTCATTTGAAGATAGATGGGTGGGTAGGAGGCAAAAGAGAGAGAAAGAGTAAATATGTGGAAGCAAAAGGAAATATATTGTAGGGCCGTATATCTTCAAGAGTTGGGAAATAATTGAAGCTTTAGAGAAAATAAGGCACTCCTCTTCTGAGGTTACAATGATCCAATCTGGCAGACTCCATCCAACTCAAAGACTTTGCCTATTGGGGTCACGAGTTGCAGTCTCAAGAAGCTAGGTTGCCTGTTTTCTCTACAAGCCATTACCTAAATTACTTTTATGTTATGTTTCATCAATAATAAAGGAATATTGGCCTGGGAGGAATCCAGGTCTCACTAAAAGGAAGAGATATTCAAGACAGGCAAGAAATGGAGGTAGGAGAGGAAGAGGCGAGCTTGTAGGGCATCTTCTTTCCTGTGGACCTGAGGGTGTTAGCAGGTGTAGAGGGAGGAGGGGCGAGTCAAAGCGGCAAATTTGCAGCGCCCAGGCGGGCTTAGTCTTCAGTGGGCGTCAGGGTGGCAGCCCAGGATCTTGACACCCCCCCTGAAGCCACGACGTGTATCAGTTTGACATTTCCTGAGGAACCAGAAGTGCCCGCACTGTGCATGAACATCAGGCTGTCGAGTCACAAGGGCGTGACAGTGCCGATACAGGCATTTCCAATGGCAAGGTGCTCATTTGTGTCCATGGCTGCACAGCCGACCATGTTCCACGGTATCAAGAAACCCCTTTCTTCTAATCATAAACCGGGAGGGGGCAGACAGATGAAATCTATTGCATTTCATTAAATCTAAAGCACTACCTCCTGTAAGACATGGAATGATTTTATGTATCATTAAAAAGAAAGAGGACTTCTCATTAAACTAGAATACTTCTATTAAATTGCTATTTGGAAAACACATAGAATGTGAAAAAAAATGTGCATCTTAGCATCTATTGAAATATGGAGATGCTTCCACTTACTGCTGACCTCACAGAAATACTTAGAAGAAAAAACAGTGTACTGTAGAATTCCTCTAGTTCCCTCTCCAGTGATTTGAAGATAGGGAATTCCGTTTCCTCTGCTCTCCAGCCCTCTCCCTTCCCCCATTCCCTGCTCCCCTGAGGGGAAAACTGAAACCTGATTTACCCCAGAGCTGTAGGTTCTAAACCCTATTGGGTTGTGGCAGCCACGTAGCTAAGGCAAACAAAAGTTAGGGTATTTAATGACTTAAAAAAAAATCTTTGGGTAGTGTTTTTCATCACAACCATGCTGGGGGCATTCTAAGTTTTAATAATAGCTGTCACTTAAGTGCTAGTTGCTGCGCTAAGTACTGTAGATTAGATGCACATCCGGTATGCAGAAAAGTCCATAGCCTAAGTTCCAGATCCTTACATGGTGCTTGGCATATAGTAGGTGCTCAATGAATATTTGTTGTCAAATGCAATATTTTGTTTTGGAGCAGAGACCATGTACATCAAAAGATAAATAGTAATATCATTTTGCATTGTTCCTTGAGAACTGAAGTTTAGAGAACAGAGTCATCTAGTGGGCTTACAGGATGGTAAGTGAGCAGAAAGGCGCAGAGACAAGCTGGGCTCGTCACGTCCAAGAAATAATAAGGAAACAGTATTTAAAGTACACTGTGTGCTAGGTTCCATAATAGCAGCAAGTGCCCAGTCCTCTGGGCTCACTGAAAGGAAGTGACTAACTGCCTAGATGAGTCCAAAGAGGCCTCACATGCTAGTGGAACTAGAGGCTAGTGTGGTGATACCAAATTGAGAGTATGTCACGTACCCGAGTGGGAAGTCTTGTAAGATTTCAGAGCCTGGAAGTGAACAAAGAGGTCCAGCCCCTTTATTATACAAACACGTGGAAACAAGGGCCCACAAAGGTTGTGTGCCACAGAGACAGGAGGGGAAGCTGGGCTGGATCCCAGTTCTAGATCCCTGCTGCCCTCTCACGATCTAGAAGCAGCTCCACATATCCTATATCCTGAGAAATGGAAGCCAGGGAGATGTAGGGGAGAAGAGTGACTGTTAGGATGCTAGAGCTCATTTAAACCTGTACAGCATGTATGACAGTTCCCGGGGAAAACCCAACTTACATTCTCTTATATGGAGATTTTATTTTTTTCCTTGTTTCAGCTAGAAAATAAGATAGTACTGACCTATATCCTAGGTCTAATAAGATTTTACCATAAAAATATTGGATTACACTTGGAAATAATCCTTATATTGAGAGACTGGGTTTACCCTTCACTCCATTTTATATTATTTTCTTTTATTTTTAATTTGTTGGGGCTACATTGGTTAATAAAAAGGCAAGTCTCCTTCCATCACCATTTATCCCCCCTCTACTTTTTTTTTTTTTTTTTTATCTCTCCCTACCCTCTTTCTCTCTGGTAATCACCATACTGTTGTTGTGTATTATTCTTCTGTTTTATGAATTTATGACTTGCTTGTTCACACAGATTCATTAAGCCAAATGGAAATAACTTTAAAGCCATCTAGTTTAATGCCACTTGATTTGCTGTTCTTGAACACAGAACAGATAGCATGCCTTGCCTGAGACTGAAGAAAGCTTGGAATTTCCACATTGTAGATCTCTGCCTCATCTGTTGGTAGCTCTCTCTTCAGTATTTATACATTTTTGTAATTAAAACTTGGAACAGGATTATAATTCAGATCAAACTGCTTATTTTGGTGCACAGTTAGAAAAGATACATAAAGTATTATGAGGGCAAATGGAAGTAATAAAAGTAAACCACCTACTAGAAGCTGAAGAAAGCCTGGTTTTATAGAGTAGGCTAGAAAAGTAGCTAGAGGGCCATAGAGACAAGCACATTTTGAAACATCGCTGTAGTATTATTATTAAATATGAAAATATGATGCTGGGAATGGTCATGCAAACATGCAGAAGACATGTAACCTAGAATAGGACGTGGCATTTGATGGAAAGCACTGGCTGGTTTTTAATATGCAGCTATGAGCTGTGTGGTCTCGGGCAAGTCATTTCATTGTTTTGTGCCCGTTACCTCATTTGTAAAATGAGAATAATAATAATAATAATAGCTTTCCTCAAGAGACTTGTTCAATATAGTTTCAGGGGTGTGTGTGTGTGTGTGTGTGTGTAGAAAATAAAGCGTTTTATTGGTTGATTATAATTTTGGTTTTTAAGCAGTGATAATTTATATTTAATTAATTATTTTATAAAAAGTGTCTTTGCCCTCTCGATAATTTCACTTCTGCTGTCTAAAGATGAAATAAACCTAGCCGGTGTGGCTCAGTGGTTGATTGTGGACCTGATGAACCAGGCGTTCACTGTTCAAGCTCAGATTCTCTCTCATCATTGATGTTTCTCTCTCTCTCCCTCTCCCTTTCTCTTTCAGATAAAGAAAACATAAAAAAAAATACCTATACTGTAGTTCACTTAAAAAAAAAAGATGAAATAATAATAGCTTCACAGCTTTAAGCACACCAGTAGCACACCTCTCTGGGATTTATGTGTATTTGGTGAGGGTCCAAAATGGTGTTTCAGTTGATCCTAGTTTTAAACTCGCTATTCTGGCAGCATCAGAAATTGCAGACTCTTGACTGGTGTTTGCTCTCTGGCCAGCCTGGAAGAGGAAGAGGGAAACTAGCGGCTGTGAGGTAGGTTTCCCGAGGTGGAGGCCCTCCCAGCAGGGATTACACTCCAGGCTACCTGCCAAAAGAGGCCGGGCCGATAGTGAACGGAAACCACAGGGAAAGTTCGTCAGTTGCTGCTGAGATTCAGGCCCTGAGTTTGGTGATCCTGGGAGAGTGTTTGTGAGCCAGGCGGGAGCACCAGGGACCACCGTGCAGAAAGCTTTACCTTGAGCAAACTTTCCCCAATGGAAGCTTGTGGGGGCTAAAAGGGGAAGAGGGGCGGGGCGGGGTGGGCTGGCTGGAGGGATGAGGTAACATGGAAAACCAGGGTTTATGATTCCTGCAGGTGGGTTCGGAGCAGAGGGGCAAATTTACAGATTGCTTCCTCTCACGGTTTGCTGGACAGATTGTTAAGCAGGCAGTTGTGTTGGGCTTTTCTCATAAGACTAGCAAATTGTCATTTCAACAGCATTTTATTACTCATTCTCTTCAGCATTCTAAAGGGATTAGCTCAGGAAAGAAACCTCAGATTATTAAAAAGTGAAGACAGAATTTGAAATGGATTAACAGGGTAATTGTGAGCTGTTAGTAGTAGAGCATTGTCATTTACAGCAAATGTTCTGTTTTTACTTTATTATTCTTTGTTATGTCAATATTACATATTCACTGTAGAAAAACTAGAAAGTGCAGTAAGTGAAAAGAAAGAAAAAATATCAGAATTTCTATCACCTTTAAGACTTTTTCATTTTCAAATATTTGCATTTTCCCCTTTTTAACAAAATTGCATTTCTTTCATAAACTACGTTGTAATCTGCTTTTTAAAAAAATCTTCCTTGTTGAAAGTATTACATATGTCCCTTTCCCTCCCTCCATTGTCCTCTCCCACTCCCTTCCCCCCAAGCCTTCCCTATTGTCTGTGGGTAACTGCTTTTTAATTACTAACACACAGTGTTCCATAATAAAAAATAAAAACCTGTATCTCAGTGGTCATTATCATATTCCATTACACAGATATGCCATAATTTATTTAACCAGGACCTTTTGGGGAGAAATTTTGGCTGTTTCTGTTTAGGTTGTTTCTACATTTTTTAATACAACGCAGAACATATGTACATCTTTGTACACGTATCCAATTATTTACATAGAATCAATTCCTAAAAGTAGACTCCTCAGTTAGAAAGCTTACCTTTTCTCTTCTAAGAAGTCGAGACAGTGCTAAAGGTTTTTACTTCCTGCCCTTTGGGTGCCAGATTCCTCACGGTTCCCAAGGAGGAGGAGCTGAGCTTTCCTGAAGGGGCTCTCCTGTCCCTGAGTAACATGCTCAGTGGGGAAGTAAGAGAGACCTATCAAAGGACATGATACAAAAAAGGCCTTTCCCTTCATTTCACATCATTTCTGCCATAAATTATCTGGGATACTATTAAATATTTACAGTGATGGCACTTACACAGATTCAATTATGCTAAGGGCTTATTTACATTACACTGAGTGGGGTTTTATAGCTACAGTCATATGGACACACGCATGTATGATTAAATAAATAACGTTCTCGGTCTTAATGGTGGGAGAACTGTAGCTCTATGGAGGTCAAGCTGTGCTTTGGAATCGTCCTGTTTTATCATCAGCTACCAGGTGGCCACCCACACCCACAAACAAGTAGAAGTCCAGGTCACAACTCCCATGATTTGCCTGGAGGCAGAACAGCTATTGGTCGGGAGCCCAGCATGGGCTCGAATCCCAGTCTTCCACTTACTGGTCCAGTTACTGAATTTCTCTTCATCAGTAAAATGGGTTCATTAGTAGGGTTGTGAGAATTAAATAAACTAATATTTGTGAAGTGCTTAGAACAGTGCTTGGTACATGGTAGGCGCCATATAAATATTTTTTTTTTAACTAAAATTAAAGCTGGAAGGATGGAGGGCAGCAACAACACAGGGCTCACCCCCAGGAAAGCCTCACAGGTTGATGGTGCAATGTTAGAAGCAGTGGGAAGGAAAGGCTCTTCACCAAGAGCTATCCTCTTCTGGATTGCTTAGAATTTCACCAAAAGAAATGGATCTTAATTAGGGGCAGTTTGTTTTAAATCACTGGCAATGCAGTAATAAATTCTTGTGAGATCAAAAAGTACTGATTCAGCTCAAGTCCCCATTGGTCCTTCAACCCCAAATCCCAGTTCCCTCCCTGAGGCAAACTGATGAGTTTGGAGGGTTCTCCTTCCAGACCTTTCTCTGTACACTTACATATCATATCATATGTATGGGGTGGGCAGACGTAGGTTTACAGTTGTGAATATGTGAAACAGAGTTTATTCTTGTATTATTACTTTCATTAATTATTGTATTATCTATTTGTATTACAACTGTAAATCTACCTTTGCCTACCCCTATATATATATATAGAAATATGTAGGGGTTTTTGCAGGTTTTCTTTTTTTTCTTTCTTTCTTTTCCATTCTCTTTCTCTTTCTGTATCTGTCTCCAAAAATGGCATATTGTTCTGCAACATTTTCCCTCGGTTTCTTTTAAAATCTAAGTGTGAGCTGTGAGTCCCTGTGCATTACTCTGCTCTTCCTGCTGCCCTGGGACCAGCCAGAGGAGAGATCTGCATTCTGATGGCTTTAGGATAAGGTTCCTAAAGTAGGGGGTCCGCTTCCCTTGGCTGAGTGAGGCTAAGCCTGGCCTGGGAGAGGGGCTGCAGGGAGGTCCTAGTGCAGACCGAGTAGACAACTGCTGCCCGCTTTCCAGCTGTGCCTCCTATGCATCCTAACAGATAGATGGGCCTTCGGAAGTCTTCCCTAAAGAGAGCACCCCACACAGCCACGCTTGGCCGGGGAAGGAACAGTAAGAGAGAATATTCTTAGGTTACCAGCTCCTGAAGGGGAGTAGTGACTGTCAGCACGCGGGAAGGAGAGCCAGAAGGGAAAAGGTGCTGAGCCCGAGCCAAGGCAAGGCCCCTCTTCTGCTTCTCAGTCCAGTTAGCAGAGGATTCCAGCTCCATCCTTTAGAACTGGCCCTGCTGATAGCCTGGGGGGCTCGGGGCAATTCATATGTAAATATGGGAAAGCCTCAGGGGATTTAGGGGCTCTAGGAGCATTCCACAGCTCTGGGAAGATTCTTCTTTGCCTGCCTGCTGACACGTTGATGCACCCGTGCCCCCACCGCGTCACGGAGTCAGACTTTGGGCGCTGCAGGTACCTCCCGGGGCAGCTGGAGTCCACACAAAAGAAGGTAGAATAGTCAGCCTCCTCGCTCAAGTGCAGGTTGCGAGCAGGCTGGGAATTCCAAGATTTTCTTTATCAAAGACAGAGCCAACTTTCAGAGCAGGGAAAGAAGTGAGTAGGTTTTCTCTTTCACTCTAGTGTGGTTGGGAGAGCCGTGGGAGGCTGTGGGGTAACCAATCCCTTCCTAACACTGAGGAATGAGCCTGGTGACAAAGGACTAACCTGAGAAGGTGGGGTATCTTGAGAAGGAGGGGAGTTGGGACTGGGAGGGAGTGCACAGGGGGCTGGAAAGGGGAACAAAAGACAGAAACCATCACGAATTGTTCTATCACCACAGTGAATTTGTGCGGTCCACCCCAGCCCTCAACGGCAAGGCCACCCCAGGAAGAAAGGGGCACTGGACTGCACGTTTTATTGATTGGCTGATGCTGGGCCACAGCTTCCTCCTGTGCTTCCTCTACCCCAGGTTTCATTGTTCGTAAAGAAAAGTGAAGTTTAGGTTCTGAACAGAGCATTTCCACTTGGTGCGTTTTACCTTCACCTGGTGCAGTCGGTGTTCTCTGCCCATCGTGGGAAAAGGGCTAATTTGGTGTTGAGTTATTACCTTGTTCCGTTCCCTCAACAATTCTACAAAGCGGGTACTATTATCCTCACCTTTCAGAGGAGGGGACTGTGGTCCCGAGGTAAAAACGGGCTTTCCCAGGGCCTCCCCCGCTGAAGAGTGAGGAAGTGCAAGATTCAAAGCCTCCTGTCTCCACCGCAGATGGCTGAGGGTGGGCTGCTCTCTCACACTTGGTTGTCCTGGATACTAAAATTGTACTTTAAGCTTTTTTCTTAGGATATAGTTGGAATAATGGGAAAACAGTCTTTTAAATTTGGAGTCTTTTCAAGCCAGATATTTCTAGTTTGACTTAATCTTTAAAAATTAATTAGCCTGTGTGGAGCCTGCAGGTCATCTGCATCTTCAGGAACATCTAGGATTTTGTTAAAATTGCAGATACCCGGGTCCCACCCAGATTTGCTAAATCAGAATCTCATGAGTGGTGCCCGGGAAACTGCAATTTAACAAAAACATCCCACAGGGGGTTTTAATCACGCTAAAGTGTGTCCGGTTTTGTTTTTTAAAAGCTGTACAAGAGTTTATAAATTCACCTGCAAATAAAGACATGCGGGTAGTTTAAAAGAAGTGTTAACATTTCTTTTTCTTTCTTTTGATACAAATAAAAATCTGGTTGAGTCTCCATGTAAGTTGTTGGCTTCTGACTGATGAGTACTTGCTGGTGTTTCATGCTTTCAACTACTCTAATTTGTAGAACTTTGATTTCTGGGAGATAATAGTTCCCAGGGATTTTTTAAGATTTGAAGCAAGTAAGTTCCTGGCCTTTTCTAGTTGAGGTACCAGGCTAGGGAGGCAAAATGGTGCAGAATTCAGTGCATAGCATTTGGATTTAAATATGTTTAGATTCAAATTCCAGTCTGCTTACTCACTACATAACCTGGGACAAGTAGGTCAGCTTCTCAAAGCCAAGGTTTTCTTATCCATTAAATGGGAGTACTAATACTACTTCAGAGTATTGGTGTGAATATTAAATGAGTTCAGGAACATAATATGCAAAGCACATGGCACATGGTAGGAATTCAATAAATGTTCTTCCTTTCCAATCCTGTATAAATACGAGTTTCTTTTACAAATACTGAATCATTATGTTGTACACCTGAAATGAACACAATGTTTTATGTCATTATACCTCAGAAAAAGTGTATAAACAAAAATTATTTTCTCTTCTCAACTTGCCACTTATGAAACTGCTACAGGCCTGGTGCACAAAATTCATGCACAGGTAGGGTCCCTAGGCCTGGCCAGTGATCAGGGCCAATTGGGGACTTCCGGCTGTCAGCCAGGGCCTTCCTTTGTTTCATGCCACCCCCTGGTGATCAGTGCACGTCATAGCGAGTGATCAAACTCCCGGTCTCTCGGTCAGACTCCCGAGGGGACACTTTACATATTAGCCTTTTATATATATAGATATTTGGGAATGAGATTCTATTGCTTTAAAATTGCCAAAAAAAAAAAATTAAAACAAGCCTATTGAAAATAAATTTTTAGAAATATATATATTTTTTATTGATTTCAGAGAGGAAGGGAGAGAGAAAGATAGAAACAACAATGATGAGAATCATTGATCACCTGCCTCCTGCATCATCATCCCCCCCCCCGGAGATTGAGCCCATAACCCTGGCATGTGCCCTGGCTGGAATCTTAACTGTGACTTTCTCATTCATAGATCAATGCTCAACCACTGAGCAACACCACTGGGCTGAAAATAAATTTTATATACACTACAATTAATTTAGAACTATAGTTCAGCACTCTGGTGAAATAAGACATGTTTTAAATTTTGTCATTCTACCAAATATAAGTTCAAGAAAAGTATTTTATCTTTCTAATCTTTATTTTGAATAATATCAGATTTACAGAAAATTGCAAAGAACAGTACAAAGAACCTGTATATTCTTTATTCAAATATATATATTCTTTATCCAAATCCACCAGTGTTTAACATTTTGCCGTGTTTATTCTTTATTCACATCCGCCAGTGTTTAACATTTTGCTATGTTTTTGTTTTCATTTTTTCTCCATGTGTGGACACACACACACACACACACACACACACAGGTTTTTTTCACTGAACTATTTGAGAGTAGGTTGCATACCAGTATACCATGTCCCATACTAATAGCTTCAGTGTTTATTTTGTGTGAACATGGGTATTCTCATACGTGACCACATAGATTTGCCATTTCAGGACATCTTGAATTGATCGAATAAACTGTAATCTATAGTTTATATTACAGTTTCAACAATGTCCTTTGTTGCAATTTCCCCCCCACCCAGGGCGGGATCCAGTTTGGAATCACACATTACATCTGTTTGTCATCTCTTCAGTTGTCTTGATTGTGAACGATCCCTGAGGCCTTCTTTGTCTTTCCTCATGTGACATTTAGAAGAGTACAAATCCTCAATTTGGGTTTGTCTGATGTTTCCTCAAGGTTCTTTTCAGATTATGCATTTTTAACTGGGATGCTTCATCAGGGACATAGTGTTGTTTCCAGATATGACATATGCAAATATATGATGTCTATTTGTCCCTTATTAGTGATTTTGATTTTATTATTCATTTCTCCACCATATAGTCACTACTTTTCATTTGTGTAATCACTAAGTAATTTTTAATAACTTATTCGAGACTGTGCCAATACCCTGAGCACCCTCAAACCCTGCCATTGTTTTCCTACCATAGAGCTCTCTCATTGGGCTTCTCTCTCATTTATGTCCTGCGTACTGTCAATATGAACTCATAGATTCTTATTTTATTCAAAGGATTTTAATCCAGTGCTGTGTTTGTTTATTTATTTATTTTTAAAATATATTTTACTGATTTTTTTACAGAGAGGAAGGGAGAGAGATAGAGAGTTAGAAACATCAATGAGAGAGAAACATCGATCAGCTGCCTCCTGCACATCTCCCACTGGGGATGTGCCCGCAACCAACGTACATGCCCTTGGCCGGAATCGAACCTGGGACCTTTCAGTCCGCAGGCCGATGCTCTATCCACTGAGCCAAACCGGTTTCGGCAGTGTGTTTGTTTATTTTGATACTCAAATTGTACCAGTTTGGCCAGTGGGAACCCCTTTGGACATGCACCCCTTATTTTCCTGAGCACTTCCTTACTTTCTACCATAAGATGTTTCAGGCTCATTTATACCTTCCCTGCCCAACCCTGGGCTTAGTCATTTCTCCATAGAACTCTGGTTCCTTTGAATGGAGAATGGTTTTTAGAAATCAAAATCTGGGCTGCACTTTTTCAACATAGGAATTCCTAAGTTCTTAGAGAAGAGGCAGTGGGGAAGAATTTTGGAGACTAAAATCTGTTGTGAAAGCCTAGTTTTCATAAGTAGTTTAAACACTTGTATTTTGTAACTTAAGGCTGGGGAAAATTTTTTGTAATTATACTGAGACTTACTAATATATATACTTACCACATCTGTAGTTGTTTTAAGTTGATCAAAGGAATTTGAAATACACAGCAGAGATTGCTTCCCTGTGGAAATTTTTAAATTGTTTATTTTAGTATTTGATGTTCATTTTAATGAACAAATGACCTCTCATATACATAATTCTCATCATGCATATCTAAGTAACAGGTAAATGAAAAAGCTACAAGATCATATTGGTTTTCATTTTTAGATCATGCAGTGTGGGTCTATAAAGATTCATTTAATTAAAAATACCATTAAAGAACTTCATGTTTACAGTACATTTGTATCTTCTAGGACACTTGAAGTAACAAAACCTGCTTGTGAGAATATTTTGATAAGGAGAATCTAAATAATTTTTGCATATTTCATCATATATTAATGTTAATCCATCATCACATGACTGGAATATAGTGGGTCCTGCAGTCGCCCTGATCTCAGCTGAATCATTTCTGTCTAATTCTTGTCTTGCCCTTATTTGGCATTATTATGTTCCATAACATTGTTTTTAATGTGCATATCAATGTTTTTAACCTCCAGCTGGGTACTTCTGCTGCTGGGATCATGGGATGGATTTTATACCGAATTAAATGAAAGCAGTTCTTCATGTGAACAGCAGCTCTTTCAACCTCTTTGCCAAGGAAGTTGTGGACAGTGATTTGTCCTCATAAAATGCGCCAGCTACTCTTTCTTTTTAGGGCAGATTCTAAAAATGGTATCACACAGATGGGAGAAGTTCTCTCTGCAGGAATGGCCTCCTAAGCTCTTCATCTGTTCGTGATCAGAACTGACGTGTGGGACCAGATGTCCTGATTGTTGACAACTGTGAGGCCTTTGGTTCTCAAGGACTGTGTTCATTTCTAATGAAGTTGTTGAAGAGTCCTGCTTTATAGCACACAGAGAGATGCTGACCAGTTCTCTTTTCCCTTCTAGAAATGACGCTCCTCTCCTCCCAGTCTTCATCTCCGGTGGCCGCTTCTGGGTCTGTGTCCACTGAAAACCCAGAGCAGAGGATGCTGGAGAAGAGAGCCAAGGTGGTAGAAGAACTTCATCAGACGGAACGAGACTACGTTCGGGATCTGGAAATGTGTATTGAGCGGATCATGGTACCCCTGCAGCAGGCACAGGTGGGAACTGTGGGAGCAAGGTAGCTTTACCTTGAATAGGGTTCTCCACGCCTAAAGTATCAGAATACGGGAGCTTTCACCACAGAGACTTATTGGGTTGGAAGTAGAGGCTGTGGCTGCTACTCTTAATTCAAGGGTACCAACATACATGTGTCAACTTAAGCCATCAGCATCCTGTCACTTATCAAGTCCACCGTTAACTAATCGGACTTACTGCAATAACACCCAGGACATTTCTGTTTATTTGGCTCCTGGAAACAGTACCAGGGAGTCTGGATTGTCACTTTCCTGGAAAGGTTGTATAATAACATAATAAAGTCTGGAGATGATTGGGTTTCTGGCTCTAGCACCTGATTTGATTGTACAAGGTTTATTCAGGAAATTCTTTAACTGTCATGTGCACATCATGTTAGGTACTTTTCTAGATGCTGGAGACAGAAAAAGAGGTTCCCAGATTCTGGCGATTTATAGTCCTTGTTGCTTGTTACTTGACCACCTGGACTGGGCTTGGGTTTGTCTTCCTGGAGCAGTCACCTCCAAGAACTTCTATAGGAAGTAGGCAGTGCCATCAGGCTTTGGGTACCGGGTGGGAATGTGAATCCCATATAATTATAGACAAATTGTTTCCACAGTCATTTTACTAAAGTAGTGAGGGAGGAGGATGGGGAGAATAGTTGAATCAAGGACTAAGGGTAACACTAAAGCTAATGTTGGATGTTTCTGTCCTGGGAACTTTGTGAGAGTGAGTGAAAATGAACTTCAACCTTTTTTATTGATTTGAGAGAGAGAGAGAGGAAGGGGAAGAGAGAGATAGAAACATCAATGAGAGAGAAACATTGATTGGCTGCCTCCTGCATGCCCCTCACCACTCCCCTCACCCCCCCTGCCATCCTCCACTGGGATAGAGCTCAAAACCCTGGCATGTGCCCTGACGGGGAATCAAACCAGTGACCTTTTGGTTCATGGGTTGACATTCAACCACTGAGCCACACTGGCCAGGCTGACCTTGAACAATTTTTGTATCATACTTGAAGAGGTGTTTCTAATGTGAATGATATGCTATTAATTTCATTCTTTTGTGTGAATCTTTGTTTGTTTCCCTTTCTCAGATACCCAACATTGATTTTGAGGGACTTTTTGGAAACATGCAGATGGTGATAAAGGTCTCAAAACAATTATTGGCCGATCTGGAAATCAGCGATGCTGTAGGTATGAGCTCCAGAAGCAACTTTTTTTCCCCCCAACTTCATGGGTAGAAGGCAGGAGGAGAAGGGCCTTGCTAAGAAACGAAGTTTTAATTACTTAGTTCAGAGGTTGTTTGGCCCTCAGCTTCTCCTTTTATCTGCAGCCTACTTTGAGGTAATACAGGATCTTAGCAATAGAATAAATTTTAGCTATTACTGACTGCGATGTTTTTTAGACTGACGGTTGCAACCTGATAGTGGATCATGAGGTCAATTTAGTGGGTTGCACGAATAAGATAGAAAATATCAGAATGTATTTTTCTCCTAATTTATTTTACTTCCCGTATAATATGACAACAATGAAACAGGAAATTAAAACAAAATATCCATAATCTCACCCCTATAAGATATCAACTGTGTTTATTTTTCCTTCTTCCCTTCCACTTCTTTTCCCAAGACGAGCAGGAATTGGGTAGCAGAGTGTGATGTGCTGAAGGTACACAGAGGATAGTGCAGGAGAGGGCCTCGGAACGGAATAGTTCAGGACCTTGGCAGGAGTGTTAGCCTTACAGGTGAGGGACAGCCTGCAGTGGCCATGTGCACGAGGTGGAGCGGGACTATATGAGAGCACTATGCTGGGGGCTTCAGTCTTGGTCAACCAGAAGGCCAGGCAGTACATTCGCTGGGGAATTAATAAAGGATTAGGTTTGGAACATCTGACAAGGGACAGTTCTGAGAAGTCAGAGAAAGAGAAATTAAAGCTTTGTTGAGCCACTAGCAAATGGCAGATTGACATGAATTGCATAAGCAAATTTTTATTTTGGTTAAATTTGATTTATTTTAACATTTTAAATTTAACTTATTTTAATTACATTCACATGGCACACAGTCAGAAAGGTGCAAAGAACTAATGAAAAGTATCCTACCCATCCCCCAGGACCCAGCTCTTTTCAAACCGAAGCAACCAGTGTTACTAGTTGTCTTACATCTCCTTCCAGAGATAGTTTATTATATACCAGCAATTACATACATATTTTTCTACGTTGGTTCACCATCCCTGTTTTTAAAAATTATACCAGTGGCGGCATACAATTCAAACTGCCTTACACTAAGTCTTTTTCCCTCTCAACACCGTGCCTTCCAAGCAGTCTTAATGACTAGGAAAAAGGGGTAACTCAGCAAAAATCAAGGTAATCTGGGGTGCTGGAGAAAGCAGCACGAATTCATTCGCTAATCCTGATTGGAGAAGGATTCCAGTACAACCGGGGCAGCATCTAGCGGGAAAGGAAAGAATAAGTGTTCAGGGCTTGGATGAGTTAGAAGATGAGGAGGTTGAGAAAGAAGAAAGTATCAGGAGACTGTGTATATATTAATATATAAAGGGACTGGCTTTTAAAGTATTTTAAATATGTCCCACAGAAAGAAATATTTAACATAAGGCCCCAGGATATGTGTACTAGTATGTGTGTGTATGCCTGTGCTTGCTTTTACTATGTCCAATGTTATCTGATATTTTCTTTTCTATTTTCCCAAATGAGTGCTGATCATTACCTGTGAAGTCAATTTCATGATCCACTTATGGGTTGTGACCCACAGTTTGAACGACTCTGGAAATTGAGGTGTAGTTTTGCTGGCTTGTAGTTGGTGTAGAATAGTCTCTATGAGGAAGGTTGAAGAACAGTGAATGGAGGAATGTGAATAATCATCCGTATGATAGGGAAGATTCTAGGGCTGCTGGAAGGGATTGGATATACAAAGGAATAATGTAAGAGAAGAAGGCAGGCAAATATCAGATGGTAAACTAGATGAAGACATCGGTGGCTCAGGGATTTCAGAGTGGCCATGGGGTTTCAGAGTGGCCATGGGGTTTGCAGCTCTAAATGAAATAGGAGCTATTCCTCTCCTAACAAGAAGGTAGCCAGCCCCACCCCTGCTACTGTGCCTGTTGAGTTGCAGGATTAGACCGAGCAAAGCTGCCAGTGAGACAGGGCAGCCTGGATGTGATGTTTATAAGCAAATCAAGTCTCTTTCACAGAAAGGAGCTATAACTAAGGGAATACACTTAATTTAAATAAGAACCGATCTGCACAAGACTAGGGAATTCTATAGGACACAACATAGGGGGAACAGAGGTGGCATTGTAGGGCAAGGGCTGGGGGTCCCTGAGCAACTGGTAGAAATAGTTACAGGGGAAGCAGTGAGTAGGGTCGTATTCTGAGAGGAGCGCTGTTTGGGGAGAGCAGTACAGGCTGAAGAGGAAGGACCAGTGTGCTGAGTGAAGGAGAGAAGGGCAAGAGGAAGAGTGGTCGGGATCAGCAGTCAGGCAGCAGCTCTAAATGAAATAGGAGCTATTCCTCTCCTAATTGGCTGTAGACCAGGGCTCTGTGGCTATATTTCAAGGAGTCCATGAACTTGGATCAAAAAATAATTACATCTTTATGTTCAGTAATTTTGAACTGAAATGTAGCATTTTTTAAGGTATGCCTATAGGGCACAAACCACATACTGTTAGCAGGACCTGTGACGTCATCACCAACTGAAGTCGCATGTTTGTATCACATTAGATTGTTGCAAATATCAGCCAGAAGCAACCAAGATTACCAGTTTCTTATGTCACTCATCATACTTTGAAATTATGGTGATTACTATTAGAGTCAATGCTATGTTTTACTATTTAATGCTTCATAAAAAGTACATGTTATTGTGTCATATGTTTAGGGTTTTTATATTACAAACTAGAGGCCTGGTACACAAAATTCATGCATGGGTAGGGTCCCTAGGCCTGGCGGGCGATCAGGGCTCTTCTGTGGGGCAACTGCTGGGGTGATTGGAGTGGGGGGCCACTGTCACCCACCTTGGCCGGCCTGGTGCTGCCCGCTCACTGCCCCCACCCTCTGCCCCCTGCCACGGCCAGTCGCCTCCCTCTGCGGGGCAGCCAGCAGGGCGATGAAGTGGGGAGGGGGAACGGGGGAGTGGCCACTGGCACCTGCCTTGGCTGGCCTGGGGCCTGCAGGCTGGGGATAGCTCTTGCGTTGAGTGTCTGTCCCCTGGTGGTCAGTGCACATCATAGTGACAGGTTGTTCTGCCTGTCGTTCAGCCATTTGGTTGATTTGCATATTATGCTTTTATTATGATAGATGTTTTAATATAATGAATTTCATTTAAAGTCCTGTGTATTTAATTTATGCACAGAGAGGAGATTGGAAACTGCTGCTGTAATAGGATCTCTTTATCCCTATAGAGATTTTCCTGGGGCTTAGAGGGTGTGATCCTTACTGCGTCTAACCACATATTTATAAGGAAAGTACTTGCAAGCCCCTTACTCTGCCTGACTGAAAAGGAGCTGTAGACTGTCTCAGGGACCAGCTTAGTGTGTGTGTGTGTGTGTGTGTGTGTGTGTGTGTGTGTGTGTGTGTGTACTGAAAAGTAAATACACGGATAACATGTCTCTTAAATCTTGCTTTAAATAAGAGTATTTTAAGCTATTACATGGAAATTTCTTATTAATTTGAGGGGTAGTCTTACTGTCATTTCTTGTGGTAGGGTTTAACTGACATTAAAGTTTGCCTATACACCTTACATTTAGGATACTGAAAAGAAATTTACTAAAAACACTGTATGTGTATATTTTAAAGGACCCGTGTTTCTTGATCACCGGGATGAGCTTGAGGGAACATACAAGGCTTACTGCCAGAATCATGACGAGGCCATCTCACTGCTGGAAATCTATGAGAAGGATGAGAGGATCCAGAAGCATCTTCAGGACTCCGTGGCAGAGCTTAAGTAGGAGTTTTGAGCGCTTCATTTCTATCATAGCTCTTTAGCTCTGCCTTTTGATCATCACTCCCATGTATATGTCTAAACTGCTTATGATATCCATTGTCCATCTTGTTTTAAACATAAATGATATATTATTATAGGTTCTATTAGGTAACTTGCCTTTTTCCATCATATATCATGGAAATCATAAGTGGCATCCTGCTTGTACTTTTATCCATTTCAGGCACTTTTATCTATACACTAGAGGCCTGGTGCACAAAATTAGGGGGAGAGAGAGAAACATCAATATGAGAGAGACACATCCATCAGTTGCCTCCTACACATGCCCCAACCCAGGCCGAATTGGGCCTACAACCCAGGTACCTCCCCTTGACTGGGAATCGAACCTGGACCCTTTGGTCCTCGGGCCGACACTCTAAACACGAGACCAAACTGGCCAGGGCAAATTCAGTTAATCTTGATCATCAGGTGAGATTTTCCTGGTCTTAGGGAGGCATGTTAATGTATACATCTAAGTAGATCAAAGTGAAATTAGGGGCTTACTAACTTTTTTAAATAGACTAGGTATGCCACCATAGACATTCATAATTTCTCTTTTATCCCATGTGATTTTTGTTTGCTCAACTAATAGGTGTTCACATTGAATTGATATGTTCTGAGAAAAATATGAAAATCAGCATTATCTCTAATCAGCTGTCTGATTTCTTTTCATGCTCACTGCCCTATAGGAGCCTGTACAACGAATGGTAAGTTCCCTCGCCACTTGCACAAACTCATTTTTAATTTTTCTTCCTTTATAGACAGAAACCTAGAAGTAGATTTACCTTGTTATATTTTTCTCCAATAGCACTTACCACCCAATGACACTTTATAGGATATTTGTTTATTGCCAGTCTCATTCCATCAGGGCAGGGACTTTTTATGGTCACTACGAAATCCCTGGCACCTGGAATAGTGCCTGGTATATATTTATTAGGTGTCCAGGAAACATGAGTGGATGAAAGTAGAAAGTAGGAAGAAAGAACAGAGCTCTACTTAGGAATAAAGGATACTACCTGTGGGTCCTGTATTATTTATTGATAGTGGACTAAAGGCTCTGTTTTTCCTTCTCTTATAGGGGATGCACAAATTATATTAACCTGGGCTCCTTCCTCATCAAACCAGTGCAGAGAGTAATGCGTTACCCACTGCTGCTAATGGAGTTGCTGAATTCCACCCCAGAATCCCACCCAGATAAAGTGCCTTTAACCAATGCAGTCCTTGCAGTCAAGGAAATCAACGTTAACATTAATGAATACAAACGTCGGAAGGATCTGGGTAAGAATAGCATAGTTGCTACAAAGGAGCTATGCCTTTGAGAATGTTCTTCCTCTCAAAAGAATTATTCCTCCAGAGGTGGACGAAGCAGATGGTAGGCTATAGGGTTGTGATGAAGGAACAGTAGTGGAATTTTGGGGAAGTGTGATCTGAAGAAAGAGAACAGTAATAATGAAAGCACAGCCATGGCCCATTGGAAATCGACATCTCTGATAAAGCTTATAGCAGCATGGGTCTTTGCCAAGAGGTATGAAGACTGATTAGAAAATGGCTGCTCCAGAGTTCCTCCAAGCATGAGAGACTGCCTTCTCAACTCATTGACGGCAGTCCTTTTCAGTCTGTGCTTACATTTGTTTGCTCTGCACGTCTGGTTAGGTGTTTTACTGTCTCCATTTAAGTTAGGACTCTCAGTCTTCCTCCAGAAAAGCCCCATGTGCCCCATCCCTGGGTCCCGTCAGTCCTGGCTGCGGTCAGAAACCTGCCTCTCTCATCTGAGTTCCCCTTCCTCCCCGCCATCAACACTGCACAGTTAGTTGCCAAACCACCCACTCCTTCTTCCTTTATAGTGTAGAATGAATTAAACCATTTATTTTGTTTCTTTTTCTTTTCTTTCTTTCTTTTTTTTTTTTTTTTTTTTTGTTTTTTTTTTTTTTTTTTTTTGTTTTTTTTTTTTTTTTTTTTTGTTTTTTTTTTTTTTTTTTTATCAAATGTCTTGTTAAGACTCTAATTTGAACATTCGAGTAGTATGGTGACCATGTTGAACTGATACATTATTGATATCCTCCAAGAATGTATAATGTAGTGTAACCTCTTTTCCTGTTCTCCACTCTTCTCCCACTTTACCTAAACCGTTTCCTCTGCCTCCTACTTCAGTCATGCTGCTTGTGGCTGTAAAAGCTTTCTGGCCACCTAGCCATCATGGTTCATATCTCCTGGTGTAATGTCCTCTTCATCTCCCATGGTGATAAGTGTGTCTTTTTGCTGCCCTCATCCTTCCCCTTATGACCCTGCTACTGTGAGCTCCAGTCTTTTCTGCAGATTGTGCCTAATGTTTGACACAGTGATTAAATAACTCCTGTATAGCATTTTACTGTGTGAGATAATGGGATATAAATATCTCATTTGTATATGTATGAGACGATTTAAGATGGTCTTATAAGCAAATACTGTTACTTTCTACATCTTATTGGAGAGGAATGAGTCTCAGAGAGTTGACTTGTGTAAGAACAGACTTTGATGAAATGACAGACCCTGGCATTGAACTCTGATGTTTCCATGAGTTCAAATCCTTAGGCTCTTTTCCTTATATCTGCTACCTCTCCCCCTTGTCGCTAACCTTCTCCAGTCTGTGCAGTGTCTCTCTGCCCTTGAGTATTCTCTCTGTCCATAAATGGTGATTTCGATTAATAATTTGTCTGCACTCATTCTAAGCTCATTGAAATTGAGCACTAGCTCTAGTGTGGGTTGTTAGTCTTGCTTTGTAGCTTATTTTATAGTCTATTTATGTTCAGGAAAGAGCTTTCTAACTCACCAGTTTGACTCGCTCCCTAGTCCTCAAGTACCGGAAGGGCGATGAAGACAGCCTCATGGAGAAGATCTCTAAACTGAACATCCACTCCATCATCAAGAAATCCAACCGCGTCAGCAGCCACCTGAAGCACCTCACTGGCTTTGCTCCCCAGGTGAGGTTCAGCATGTCTTTGGCAGCTTTTCAAGGCTCCGTGGGGCAGCCCGTGTGGTGTCAACTGGCATGACTTCCCTCTTGGTACTTCCCCTGGTGTTCGCTGGCTGGTGGATACAGGACCTGGCAGCTACTGGTGATGTCAGTCCGTCCACCCACCCAGCCCTCTCTCCATGCTTTGGTGAGCTGCCTGGGTGTACAAAGGCAAATCAGAAGGCCAATAATTGTGGCTTTAGACACTCATAAAAAGTTATAATTTATGTAGGGAGATAAAAGTAAAATTGCAGACCTATTAAGCTAGAAGGGATTTAAAAGCTCACCTAAATTCAACACCATATGATGCACAAAAGGAAACATAAAAGTCTGAGGGATTGAGTGATGGACAGTGCTGAGGGTAGATCCGAAGTCTCCATTCTTCATTCACTATGTCACGTATGCATGATACCAGTAAGGGAAAACGCAAGTGAAAAAAGTCAGTTGCTAAGCTTTGCAGTTTGTTCTCTGCACGGTGTAGTTCTCAAGAAAACAGGAGCTCCATTAGCGTGAGCTTCATGTGGGCCAGAGATTTCATCTGAGCCTTAAAGTGGGGGGGAGGCAGGTGGGAATAGGGAGAGGAGAGGGCACACCAGGCAAAGCAACAACACAGGGTTAAAGGCATAGAGTCAGCAGATGAGGCAGGTGCCAGGGAAAATGGTGGACAGCAGCCTCACCAGACCAAAGGGTCTCCATCAGGGCAGAGCGGGTAAGGTGCGACAGTAGGGGGCCCTCTCTCAAAGCCATGCGGAGCGGTTTAAATTCAGTTTAGTAGGATTCAGGGAAACATCAAAGGTTTAAAATGTAAACAAAAGGTGTTTTTAAGAAAGATACTTTTGCCAATAAGGTAGATGGAGGGAGAGTTCACATCAGATAACAGCACTTGTTTATTTTGAACAGATAAGAGATGAAGCATTTGAAGAAACAGAAAAGAACTTCCGAATGCAGGAAAGACTGATCAAATCTTTTATACGAGACCTGTCTCTCTACCTGCAGCACATCCGGGTGAGTGAGGACATCGCTCTGGTTAGGATCACGTGGGCACCATTCTGTCCACCTTCCTCTTCACCCAGCATGTTGTTGAATATTGAACAATCTGGATTCAAATGACCATTATGCTTTTTATCGGGATTCTTAGGGATTCTTTAAAAGTTAAGTGACCTTTAGGAGATCAGCCCTGTTGAACTAAAGTGTCCAGCCCTTCCTCCCTCTCCATCCTCCCCACCACCTTGTTACTGTCTCCTGCCCCGGTTATGTAAGAAGCACTTATCACCGTTCATTTTGTCAAAACAATTTTGAAGAGAGAAGAGTAAGAGAATAGTTCCTGTGGAGGTCTTTCTAATAGTAATATTCATTTCCAACTTACTTAGTTGCCCTTCAGAAGGCCTCTAATGCTGTTCGAACCAGGCCTGGAGCAGCTAGGAGATCAGGCCCAGGGCATCCTCACCTCGTCCCCGGACAGCGTCTCCTTCACGAAGTCACACCAGGACTAGAATCCTTTCTATTTATATTTCTAATCTCTCTATTGATTTTATATAATGTGTTTATATATATGACACATGCTTGTCCCTCCCACATGAAAATCTCATCCTATGAAACAATTTTCTTAAAAAGAAGTTCTTTGCTTTAAAAAAATCATTTTTAAACTAAGTAAAATGGTATAAAATTCAAAAGGTACCAAAGGGTTAAGTAAAAAATAAAAATAATGATTCCCCCTGCCCTGTCTCCTAGTCATCCTCTATAGAGACAGGCATCATTTATTAGACTCTTCTCGCCTAGGGTGTGAGTGTGTGTGTGTGTGCGTGTGTGTGTGTTACACATTGTTCAGCATCTTAGGTTTACACTTAATAGCATCATTTTGGAAGTCAGTCCATACCTGTACACAGAGCTTCTTGCTCCTTTTCTCTTTTTACAATTGCATAACATTTAACTGTATGGACATGCCATAATATATTTAACTAATCCCTTATTGATAGTTATTTAAATTGTAGTTGCAAAAGATTAGAAACACTGGTACAGGAATATCCTTGTAGATACATAATTTTCAGATCTATGAGTATATTTAAAAGTCAACAGTACTAGATTTTCTGAGCCAAATCATGATAGTATAATTTGCTAGATGTTGTTAATGTGTGAAAAAAATATATTAATGTATGAAACGGTTTCCCCATCCCTTGCTAACACACAGTATTATCAAAATTAAAATGTCTTTAATAGATAGATAAAAAAATGCAAAAAAAGATAGCTAAAAACATTTAAATTTTCATTTCCTTGAATGAGATTGAGGATATTTTCATGTTTACGTCATTATTTTTTCTGTGATTTGTTTATATTGGGGGCACTTATTTATTGACTTATTAATCTTTTCCTTACTGATTTGTAGAGCCTCTGTATACATTCGAGAAAATAGCTCTATGTCTGAGATAATGGTGTAGAAATATTTCCCTCCAGTTGACTTTTGAGTTTGCTTAAAGTGCTTTCTCTGTGTAGAAGTTTCATTTTTTTGCAGTTTAAGTAGACGTTTCATTTATGGCTTCTTAGTTCTGTGTCACACTTCAAAAGACCTTTGCTATTCCTGAGATAACGGAGTAGAAATATTTCCCCCCAGTTTGCTGACTTTTGAGTTTGCTTAAAGTGCTTTCTCTGTGTAGAAGTTTCATTTTTTTGCAGTTTAAGTAGACGTTTCATTTATGGCTTCTTAGTTCTGTGTCACACTTCAAAAGACCTTTGCTATTCTGAGATAATAAATAACAAATATCTCCCATGTTTCAGTACATTTATCATTTCATTTTTTAACGTTAAAGTTACTGACTGAGCTGGAATTTACCTTAGTATATAAAGGTTTGAGGTAGGGATTCAACTTTATTTTTCTTTTATAACTGGTTATCCAGTTGTCATCCTCATTTATTGAGTAGTCCCCACTGATTCGAAATGCCCCCTACATTTCCTTTAAATATCGAACTCTCTCTCTTCATATTTTAAAAATGTAATTAGGTAAAACTTTTAAGGCGTGCATTGGCTTCAAACGAGAGATTTGACCAAAATATATTGGGACAACTACTAAGTATATTTCCTTGTCTGAGGACTTTACCCTACAGTTCCTCCATTTGCTGCTCCATGTTGGCTGTTCTCTCTTCGTGTTCTCTAAATGCATAGCAAGTATACCAGCGCCCCCCACTCTTAAAAGACTCATCTCCATAGCAACGGGTAGAAGCATTTTGAGGTGGGACACGTGTAACATTGACAGCATTTGCTGGGCAGATGGCTGCTAACAGAGGAAATTAAGGGAAAGTGTTGAGGTTGTGTCGCTGACATAGAATGGAAAAGCCATGCTAGCAGCAGCGTTAGCGAATAGGTTGGCTGTTAGAGCAGGCCAGCAAGAACATATGCTGAGGGACGTTGACTGTGTCATTTGGCCTCCACATTGGCATATGGACTGATATTTTACAACTTGACAACATCACTTTAAAAGAATAGAAGAGGACATCATGTTTCACATTAGTTCCCCCACTCGGGTGGAATTAGAAAGATTCCCCACTTTATCTTTCCAACTAAACCCTGGCTTTATTTATATTATAGATAAAGGACTTAAAGACAAGATGTCAAAAATATAGTAAAATAAAATATCAAACCAATGTATTAGGCACTAAATATTTTTGGCTTAGGGACTTCATTTACCCTTGAACTATATAAATGGGGTTTTAGATTTTATTTAGTTAACATTAAAATAATATGCTTTCCCCAAACTTAAATAAAGAAGGCAAATGCCCATCATTTGTTTTAAATAGCCAAAGAAAACCAACTTGGTATTTAAAAACTGTCAGAATCAGTCAGGAGGCGTTTACCATGCATTCACTTATTTTTTCGTATTTTCGGCATTATTACAGATGAATGCTGCCTTCACATTAGTAAGTTACATTGTGTGTAAGGAGGTATTTTTGCAAGGAAAAAAGCAGCCAGAGCCATCAGGAGTGCCAGTGTTTGGGTGAAGGAAACAAGGTTGCATTACCCAGAGGGCATTGGGCATTTGTTTTTGAGACGGTGACAGCATGAGCCAAGATGCGAAGAGGAGAGATGATTGTTCATTATCACAGTGTTGCAGGAATCATCTTGACTTCAGTTTAATTGACTTTTTGATGCATTAAGAAACCCTCAAATTAGGGACATAAGGAAATGCAAAAGAGATGATAAAAGCCCTCACCAGTTTTCCCATAATTAAAAGTCTTAGGCTTTTCCCTGTGCCCATAAATCATAGTTTATGAAAATATGCTTGTTTCAAAGCTAAAATGCTACACCACAGAGAAAAAATTTAATTTCGGAGCCCTTTCCCCACCGACTGCTACCAAGCAATGACGGATGAAGGCTAGACTGTTCTGTTTGACCTTACCTGCCTTTGTTCCTCTCTGCCTCCAGGAATCGGCCTGTGTGAAAGTGGTGGCTGCGGCGAGCATGTGGGATGTGTGCATGGAGAAGGGACACAAGGACTTGGAACAGTTCGAGAAGGTGCATCGCTACATCAGTGACCAGCTCTTCACAAACTTCGTAAGTGACCGTCTTCTACATACTGCTCACGGTTGGTCCTCTTCCTGGGGCTCCTTCTGCCTCCAGCTGACGAAAAAGTTAACCATAAAAGCATGCTCTGTGCATTAGGAGGCCTGGCCGTCCTCTAGGATATTTGCAGCAAGATTTTATATTCAAAAGATGACTTTCAATAAGTTAAAGACCAGGGAGGACCTATATGTATTCACACAAATTTTTTCGTAGCTTGTCATCAGCCTGGTTTCAGCAAAGGAAAACTAGGAAATGTAATCATGGATCACAATTGATAACTCTGATTAAAAAGAAACAACGATTGGAATGGTAACGTAAAAAGGAATATTTAGGAATTGTTAAGAGGTTAACAAATAGGTCTTTGAGATTGTACAGACTACAAAGAAAGTACTAAAAGCCACGTTGCTTCTGAATTCTAAATAGATATCCAGTTAACCCTAGGACAAAACTGGTTTGAACTGCATGGGTCCACTTATACGCAGACTTTTTATATATATATATATATATATATACTGTAAGCATATTTTCTTTTTCTTATGATTTTTTTTCTTTTTTAAAGACTTTTTATTTCTTTTTATTGATTCCAGAGAGGAAGGAAGAGGGAGAGAGAGATAGAAACATCAATAATGATAGAAAATCATTGATTGGCTGCTTCCTTCACGCCCCCTACCGGGGATCAAGCCCACAACCCGGGCATGTGCCCTTGACCAGAATCAAACCCGGGACCCTTCAGTCCTCAGGCCTACACTGTATTCATGAGCCAAACTGGCTAGGGCTCTTATGATTTTCTTAACAGTTTCTTTTCTCTAGTTCACTTTATTGTAAGAATACGGATTATAATTCATATAATATATAAAATATGTGTTAATCGACTATTGGTAAGGCTTCCGGTCAATAGTAGGCTTTTAGTAGATTAGTTTTTGAGGAGGCCAAAGTTATATGTGGATTTTCGACTGTGCAGGAAGTCGGTACCCCTAACTCCTGCATTGTCCAAGAATCAACTGTATGTGGTATTTGTTTGGTCCAAAGTAGAAAGAAACAGGTGGGGGTTGATAGTGTCTTGGAGATGTCCAGATGGCTTCGAGCTGAGGAAAATATGCACACTCAGCTGCCTCCTGCACACCCTCTACTGGGGATCGAACCTGCAATCCAGGCAAGAGCCCTGACTGGGAATCAAACCCTTGACCTCCTGGTTCATAGGTCGACACTCAACCACGCCAGCCAGGCATAAATTGAGAAGTTTTTGGAGTGTGTATATTCATCTGGGATTGGGTAAGCAGGACAGTTGGGTCTGCATGGGTGTAGCTGTGCACTAGGAATACAGCAGATGGTGTAGGACATACCAAAGTCAGCCTGAAGCGTGTTATGGGAAATAGCGAACATGGAATACTGAGCAACGTGCCTTTCTCATCCCTACAGAAGGAGAGGACGGAGCGGCTGGTCATCTCCCCCCTCAATCAGTTACTAAGCATGTTTGCAGGGCCCCACAAGCTGGTGCAGAAGCGCTTTGACAAGCTGCTGGACTTCTACAACTGCACGGAGCGGGCGGAGAAGCTAAAGGACAAGAAGACTCTGGAGGAGCTGCAGTCGGCCCGGAACAACTACGAGGCCCTGAACGCGCAGCTGCTGGATGAGCTGCCCAAGTTCCACCAGCTCGCCCAGGGCCTCTTCAGCAACTGCATCCACGGCTACGCCGAGGCCCACTGCAACTTCGTGCGCCAGGCTCTGGAGCAGCTGGAGCCACTGCTTTCAGTGAGTCCCTCATCCCCCACCCCCCAGTCC
>NW_006285779.1:4800800-4808830 GCF_000327345.1 Myotis davidii
TTCTCCCGGTGATTTTTTGGAAGTGCACAGTAAGGTTGTTTGAGATATTCTTCAGAATAGATAGATTCAATATGTTATTAGGTCAAGCCCATTAGGAATTGGAATTCTTTAACCCTTGATGGTGCCGGTGAAGCCATGGCTTTTTAAAAAAATATGTTTTTATTGATTTCAGAGAGTGAAAGGGTGAGGCAGAGAGATAGAAACATTGATGAGAGGGAAACTGCAATTGGCTCTCTCCTGAATGCCCCCTACTGGGGATCAAACCTGCAACTGGGGCATGTGCCCTGACCACGAATCAAACCCGTGACCTCTTGGTTCATGGGTGAACACTCAACCACTGAGGCATACTGTCCAGGCCCGTGGCTTTTAATTTATTTTTTGTTAATTCTCAGCTGATTTTGTTTTGTTTTCCTCATTGATTTTTAGAGAAAGAGAGTGGAAAGCAGGGAGGGAATGGGGAGGAGGTAAAGAGAGAGACATCGATGTGAGAGACACATAAATTGGTTGCCTCCCGAGTGCACCCAGACCAGGGCCGGGGATTAAACCTGCAACCCAGATATGTGCCCTTAACTGAGAATTGAACCCGAGACCTTTAGGTGCGTGGGCCACCACTGAGCAACACTGGCCGGGCTAAACCCTTGGCTTTTGAATGGTCCTCTTTCCACCCTGAACAAGCCCCAGCTGAGCCAGCCAACGTGCCTGCCGGCAGCTCAGTCCCTGGCATCGGCTGCAGAGTCAGTAGCTTACACAGAGTGAACTGCCGCTCCACTGTAGCTTCCAGTTGGTTTTAACGAGACTGTCAGTCGGGACCTTTCATCCGTGTTCTCTTCTTTCCTCTATCTCTCCTCTTCCCACGGTCTCCAGTTACTTAAAGTTGCCGGCAGAGAGGGAAACCTTATTGCCGTCTTCCACGAGGAGCACAGCAAGGTTCTGCAGCAGCTCCAGGTTTTCACCTTCTTCCCAGAGACTCTCCCAGCTACCAAGAGGCCGTTTGAGAGGAAGACCGTGGACCGCCAGTCTGCTCGAAAGCCACTCCTGGGCCTGGTGAGTAGGGACTAGAGAGCGGACGTACAGCCTAGTCGTTCAGAATGTGAACTCGGGAGCTCAACCCCCTGGTTCAGATCCCCGTACTGACAGTTAACTCACTGTACGGCCTTGAGCAAGTACCTGACCTCTGTGCCTTGGTTTCTTCTTCCCTAAAACACAGATGATAATTATACTGCATCGGAGAGTTATTACGAGGCTTAGATGAGTTAACATATGTAAAGCACTCAGAGACTTTCTGTCAATCTGTAAGCACTGTTGTCATTGTTATTTTTAGCATCAATGGACTCAGCTGTCTCTACAAATTAGCAATTTAATAGGAGTTTAAATACTTTATAGTAAATAAAAAAAGGTTATCGAGTTCTTACCTATGATGGGCTCATCCATTCATGTACTCACTATTATCAAGCATCACCAGGTGCCTACTGGTACTTGACAGTGACCACCTGTAGTTTTCTCACACTTGGTATGTACTTCCAAATGCCCTCTGAAAAGCACACTTGGATTTTTGTCTCTACAGTGAAAGGAGCTAGTAGTCTTAGTACTTTGATCATTTAATGAAGGGAACTGATTTAAGGGTATGTTCATTCTGCCAGGACTCCCTATTTTTTATCATATATCAGAAGAGGTAATTATTTGATTTACTGCCAAACAGTTCATGGCTAACTGCTTTATAACCTGGAGATATCCTATATAATAAAACCCTAATATGCAAATCGACCAAACAGTGGAATGACGGGTCACTATGACGTGCACTGACCACCAGGGGGCAGACGCTCAACACAGGAGCTGCCCCCTGGTGGTCAGTGTGCTCCCACAGAGGGCGCCGCTCAGCCAGAAGCTGGGCTCACTACAGAGCTAAGGGGCAGCTAAGGAGCAGAAGCCAGGTTCATGGCTGGTGAGCACAGTGGCAAGAGCCTCTCCCACCTCCCTGGCAGTGCTAAGGACCCCTCGGGGGATGTCTGACTGCCCGCTTAGGCCCACTCCCCTGAGGAGCCAGCAGTCAGACATCCCCTGAGGAGTCTTGGACTGCGAGAGGGCACAGGCCGGGCTGAGGGACATCTCCGCACTCCCTAGTGCGAGAATGTCGTGCACTGGGCCTCTAGTATATATATATATATTTATATATATATTTAAGTTTATTGGGGTGACATTGGCAGTTGTATTTTTTTAAAACTCAGTTCTTCCATATTTTAAAAACTTTGGTAAGCTAAGCCAGATTACATCAGGTCATGATCTAAAAGACTGAAGACTTATCTTTGTTTACAGTATTTTTGCCCATACAATCTCATAGACATTAATTTAGATTAGCTTAAAAGGGGGAATCAAATTTATTATTACTTTATCTATTTTTAAAAATTTATCTTTATTGAAAGTATTACATATGTCCCCCTTTTCCCCCTCATTGCCCCCCTTGCCCCTTCCTCCCGCCCCCCCCCCCCCAAGGCTTTTACCGTAGTGTTGTCTGTGTCCATGGGTTATGCATATATGCATAGAAGTTCTTATGAACGTTATTTGTTTATATAGATGGGGAAGTCAGCATGAGGAATGTCTCGGTTGTTTAGCTTCATACAAAGACCCAGTAATATTAAGTAATATTAGGTATTTTGAGTGTCTAGGTGGCACTTTAGTCATATTGTTTTTGTCACAAGATAACAGTAAAACTGAGTTAAATTTCCTTAATAGCTACAGAGGCACCAAAGCAAGGCCTAAGCGATCTTGACTCTTCCCCGGCCCCGTGGACGGACTCAGGCACAGGAGCAGCTGGCTGTCGTTGTCCCCACTCTGAGACTGACGGTGTCGGGATTAAACCCGGCTGCTGGGATCATGGCCGGGGAGGGCTTCTGTTGATGGTATTTCTCGTGCTGCCTTTCAGCCAACTTACATGCTGCAGTCGGAAGAACTCCGGGCCTCCCTTCTGGCCAGGTATCCCCCAGAAAAGCTCTTCCAAGCAGACCGGAACTTCAATGCTGCTCAAGACCTGGATGTCTCCCTTCTGGAAGGTGACCTGGTGGGCGTGATCAAGAAAAAGGACCCCATGGGCAGTCCGAACCGCTGGCTGATTGACAATGGCGGTAAGAATGCTGGACCCCAGATTACTGTAACTTTCAGTGAGGAAGGGCTTTGGGCTGGAGCTGGATCCTGGCCCGGCCAGGAAAAAATACGAGTCTTTGATTAAAGGGGAAAGTAACCTTGAAAGTTCTGTCCATCTCTAGAGAGTATAATGCCCAAGTGATTCCTGAAACAAAACCTGTCTTCAGTTTTGGTTTTGTTTTTTACAAATTCCAGAGGAGATTCCATTCCTTCCCTTGCAAGGTCTGGCCCAGCTTCACAGCCCTGAGGGCAGCGGGTGCCGCCTGAGGGGGCCTGTGCCCCCGCAGCCAGTTCCGAGCAAACCACAAAATGAGCGGCCTTCTCCCGAGCTCTGAATGTGCCTTAGGCGTGTGTGAATTTAAAACCTGTAGGCCAGAGGTTTTCGTTTTCCTCCCATAACAATCTTACCTCGTGACTATTCATGGATGACTTTAAAAACAGCTCATAGCTTTTTTTGTGGTGGGGGGCGTGGGAAAGGGGTACAGAATTTAAAGAAAAACAGAGCCCTGGCTGGTTTGGCTCTGTGGGTAGAGCGTCGGCCTGTGGACTGAAGGGTCCCAAGTTTGATTCCGGTCAAGGGCACATGCCTGGCTTGTGGGCTTAATCCCCAGTAGAGGATGTGCAGGAGGCAGCCAATCTATGATTCTCTCTCATCATTGATGTTTCTATCTTTCTCTCCTTTCCTCTCTGAAATCAATAAAAATAAATTTAAAAAGAATGCTTTTTAAAAAAAAGAAGAAAGAAAAACACAAAGAATGATACTGATCCATGATTCTTTCCCCACAAATCAAAATCTGAAAAGCTTTGAAAAAGCAAAGGTTTGTTTTTTTCCCTCCCAAAATTTATTTGCCAAAACCTGCCTAATCTGAATTCATTTGGTGGCAAAACCTGACCAAAGTGATGTGAGGCTGTTTATAATCATTACTTACCCATTTTGGTGCGAAGAGCCATCTATTTTGCTACAGAAACGTTAGTGGATTTGAATATGGAATATAAACCCAGACCCTGCTGGGGATATGAGATATACTAGAGGCCCGGTGCACAGGTTTGTGCACCGGTAGGGTCCCTTGGCATGGCCTGCAGGGATCAGGCCAAAACCGGTAGTCCAACGCCGCCTGTCACTCCTGCTCCTCCTGGCCCCGCTGGGCCTGCTGCTGCTGCCCCTCAGTAGGCTTGCTGCCGCTCCGCTGCGGTCTCCAGGCTGTGGCGGCCAGTTGTGAGCCCTGCATCTGGCGCCCGTCAGTGAGTGGGGGAGCACACTGACCACCAGGGGGCAGCTCCTGTGTTGAGCGTCTGCCCCCTGGTGGTCAGAGAGTGTCATAGCGACCAGTCAACTGGTCACTTAGGCTTTTATATGTATAGATTGTATATGTGCTTTACCTTCCCCAAATTCAAAAATCTAACTTCTAAAGCACATCTGGTCCTGAGCCTGTCAGATATGGACTGTGGGCATGTATAATAAATATCTATGTTCACATCGCCAGAGTGAAAATGTTAACATTTCTCAGTTTTCTTTAAAAGTATCTGTAGATTTTTTCCCCTCCCCCTACTCCTTCTTAACCAAAGAATAGAGATTGAAATGGGAAAGGAAGGACAAAGGCTGGGGCAGGTGAGTGCCCCTGCTGGATTCATGGACAGGTGAACTCCTTGTAAAGATCCAAGCTGTTCAAAAGGCTCCCTCATCCTTGGGGTTGTATGGACTCCGTCCTGATGAATAAAGTGGTAGCAAGAAGCCCACAGTATCCGGATCAGCTGTTACCCTCTACCCCTCACCGTCTGCCCAGGGGGCCCCTCCCCATCACTCAGCAGATAAAACAAATGTGTGCCAGCATTGTTTTAGCTACAGGAAGCGCATGGAAGGTGGAGACAGAGGGGCTCACACGGGGGTCCCTGCCTGGACAGACAGTTGTTTCTTAATATCATAAAGCATTTTCCTGTCAATTCAGGATTTCAATTCCCAATGTATACTTCAAAGTTTTAGCTGAAGGTCCTCTCTGTCATCATCTTAGGCAACTAGTTAACGTGAACATGTGCTGTGCATGTGTTGTGTGTGTGATTCCAACCAGTAGAAACAGCTTCCCACTTAGACTATGCTCACTATTCCCACCACATTCCTAAACCAGAGACGGGGATTCAAGTGGATGGAAAGAGGGCAAGGAGGCATCTCGGGGGCTCTGCCCATGAGGGTGGTTATTCCGATCCCTCTGTACCACACTGTCGTATTTGCACACATCCCTTAAGTTGTCCCTTAGTCCTTTCCTCCGTGATCGAGGTATCCTGTGAAACTGTCTTCATGTGCTCATTCTCCAGCTTGTCCTTTTCATTCTCTCCCCTTGACTCTCCACGAGGCCTCCTTATCACTCGTCTCTTCTGAGTTTGTAACAAAAACGAACTGGCAGGCAGTCACCGCGATTCGTCTCTGCCCACCGCATTGTACCCTGGGATCGAATGTCTACTCACTGAGCATCTTACTTTGTGCCTCTCACTATGGAAACTTTTAAACCATGGTTTCTTCTCTACTGATGACCCTCCGTCCCTCGTCCCTCCTCCCCCTGCTACAAGCTTTTCATGTCTGTCTTTCCTTCCCGTAGTCACCAAAGGCTTTGTGTACAGCTCCTTCCTGAAGCCCTACAACGCCCGCCGCAGCCACTCCGACGTCTCTGTGGGCAGCCACTCCTCCACCGAGTCCGAGCACAGCAGCTCCTCCCCCAGGTTCCCTCGGCAGAACAGCAACAGCACCTTGACCTTCAACCCCGGCAGCATGGCCGTGGCCTTCACGTCGGGGCCTTGCCAGAAACAGCCTCAAGATGCATCTTCATTGAAGGAACTTGACCAAGCAACTCTCAGTGCTTCCTTAAACGTGGGCAGTTCAGAGAGCACTCCTTCCAGCCGCCCTTCAGACCCGCACTCCACCTCCCAGCCCAGGCCCTGGGACTCCGCCGACGTGACCCAAGACGTCGACCAGCCTGCGCCCACCCTGAGGAGCTACCGAAACTCCCAGCATCCAGAGATGGCTGGCTGCTCCGTCCCAGGGCGAAACGGGCAGGATAAAGACCTCATAAAAGGATGTGCAAGAACAGCCCAGTCTCTGGAGGATAAAAATGAAGGGCCGGAGAGCAGTGAGGCATTGGGCAACCAGGTGAGTGCTCCCTGCTCCCCTCATAGAACAGGTGGCAGGTGTGTTGTGGGTGCAGATAAAGCTTTGTTAGGGCGGGGGCGAGTCAGAGGTGCCAGGGCCTGGGGTGTGATCCGGAGATGGGCTCATAGACAAATACTTGTGCTGTTGAGTGAGCAACTCAACACCTCCCAGGCCCTCTCTGTGGCCAGCTCTTCATAGCTGTTTCTGAGCCCCTTTCCTGTGTCACTGGGCATTTACAAGGTGTTAGGATGAAAATTTTCCTCATTCTTCTGATTTACTAATTCCTTAGTTGTATAAAGTCTGTTGTTTGACCCATTATTTATTGAGTTTTTTATTCAAATACTATATTTTTAGTTCTAGAATTTAGAAATAAAATTCTGGCTCTGTTTCGGTTTTCCTGTTTTGCGTAATGGCCTGTTGTCTTGGGGATCTGAATGTAGCCTTTGTATCTTGAACATTTAAACCTGCACGTTTTAAAGCCACGTCTAGCTTCTCAGCTCTGCTTGTTGCCTTTGCTCTGTCTCGCAGCGATGAGTGGCCGTGTCTGTTCTGCAACGTTTGTCTGTGAGCTCATCTCCTGTGGGGTTGCCTCTGCCGAGTCTCGGTCGTGCCCTGGTTGTGGAAGTGTTTGTCTTTGCCAAGCTCTGGATTTCAAAGCACCAGGTTTCCTGCTCATTCGTTTCTCAGCTCAGACGTCCCACCCGCATTCCTCAGTCCGTCAGATGGGCATGGGGCGTGCCTGTTTCTCTCTGGCCCAGATGGACATCCCAGTTCTGGACCCACCAGTGGGCAGTTTCTCTAGACATGCTGAGGGAGACATGTTTTTCTAAGGATATCGACTCTGATATGAATTCTGGTTTTCTTTGACTTTGTCTTGTCCATTGTGGTAGCCACCAGCTATATGTAGCTTAAAATTATATAGTTAGTTAAAATGAAATAAGATTTTAAGAAGTAAGTTTCTCTGTCTTACTGGCCGCATTTCAAGTGCTCAGGGGCCACATGTGGCGGTGGGCTGCCTTATTGACGGTGCAGGTACAGACCATCCGCCTCACTGCAGGACGTTCTGAGGAACAATGAACCTCCAGGCAGTTTCCCATGGCCTAACTCAGCTTTTCTCCCCCACGCAGGTCTATTTTGCTGTCTATACCTTCAAGGCACGGAACCCAAATGAGCTGAGTGTGTCAGCCAATCAGAGACTCAAGATCCTGGACTTTAAAGATGTTACAGGAAACACAGAATGGTGGTTAGCCGAAGTTAATGGGAAGAAGGGCTATGTTCCATCCAATTATATTCGCAAAGCTGAGTACACCTGAACCTGATCTGCTTCCCACTCAGCCTCGCTGCCCTCGCTTCCTTCTGCTGGAGGTTCTGGTGGTCCCCTAAGGGCACCGCTCGGGAGGCACAGGCCCTGTCCCCAATGCTCAGCCATGCCACAGGGGGCACAAGATACCACTTGTTCTCCTCCATTGGGTTCGCAACCTTGATGCTTACTAGAATTTCTAGAATTTGCCATGAACCCTGGAGCTTGAAAATAATTCCATGACGACGAGAAGAGCGGCAAGCCCTGAGTCAGCCTATGGAAATGAGAAATTTCCAAGCAGAAGACTGTATCTTGTGTATGCTGGGAGCTATGCAATAGCATTGGAAGATGTTGGCATTGGTTGTACCATGCTCCACGATCACCTGACAGAAATCGACTTGGATGAAAAGAATTCTCCGGAAGCCCTTTTAGGCTAAGCCTCTGCCTGTGGAA
>NW_006285779.1:4811093-4837102 GCF_000327345.1 Myotis davidii
TATATAGTTATAAAATGAAATAAGATTTTAAGAAGTAAGTTTCTCTGTCTTACTGGCCGCATTTCAAGTGCTCAGGGGCCACATGTGGCGGTGGGCTGCCTTATTGACGGTGCAGGTACAGACCATCCGCCTCACTGCAGGACGTTCTGAGGAACAATGAACCTCCAGGCAGTTTCCCATGGCCTAACTCAGCTTTTCTCCCCCACGCAGGTCTATTTTGCTGTCTATACCTTCAAGGCACGGAACCCAAATGAGCTGAGTGTGTCAGCCAATCAGAGACTCAAGATCCTGGACTTTAAAGATGTTACAGGAAACACAGAATGGTGGTTAGCCGAAGTTAATGGGAAGAAGGGCTATGTTCCATCCAATTATATTCGCAAAGCTGAGTACACCTGAACCTGATCTGCTTCCCACTCAGCCTCGCTGCCCTCGCTTCCTTCTGCTGGAGGTTCTGGTGGTCCCCTAAGGGCACCGCTCGGGAGGCACAGGCCCTGTCCCCAATGCTCAGCCATGCCACAGGGGGCACAAGATACCACTTGTTCTCCTCCATTGGGTTCGCAACCTTGATGCTTACTAGAATTTCTAGAATTTGCCATGAACCCTGGAGCTTGAAAATAATTCCATGACGACGAGAAGAGCGGCAAGCCCTGAGTCAGCCTATGGAAATGAGAAATTTCCAAGCAGAAGACTGTATCTTGTGTATGCTGGGAGCTATGCAATAGCATTGGAAGATGTTGGCATTGGTTGTACCATGCTCCACGATCACCTGACAGAAATCGACTTGGATGAAAAGAATTCTCCGGAAGCCCTTTTAGGCTAAGCCTCTGCCTGTGGCAAGGAGTTTGCTGAGATTGTATCAATTCTGGCGTTTCCAAGCCTCGTGTCTGGCACACGTTCACACCTATGTGCCCACCCCAATTTCCAGAAGTCCTTAAAACACTAGCGTGTGTAATCTTTTTCTTAGTTCACTGATTGGTTATGCAACATTCGACTGCTTTCTTTCTCCTTCTGAAGAGGTTTAGCGTCTTTCTTTTCCTTCGACCTTTATCTGAAGGTTCTCGTTTCTTATAGGTGCAGTCATCTACACCGTTCTGAGAGTTATGTCTACTTTATACAATCACTGTGTGATCATCTCCCCAGGCTCTCACTCTGCAACCCATAACTGATAGATTTTTCCAAGGAGAATAGGATCAGAGTTCCAACCATTTCGTTAAAAGGATTCACTCTGCAATGAGCCAAAACCAGCCCAGCCCGGTGGAAGACAGGATACCTTTCTCCTTCATCCAACTCAGTGCTGTCCACAGATGCAGAAACTAACACGTCTTTTTTTTTAATATGTTTTTATTGATTTCAGAGTGGAAGGAAGAGGAAAAGAGAGAGAGAAACATCAATGATGAGAAAGAATCATTGATTGGCTGCCTCCTGTGCACCCCCTATTTGGCATCCAACTCACAACCTGGGCATCTACCCCAACGGGAATAGAACCGTGACCTCCTGATTCATGGGTGGATGCTCAACCACTGAGCCACACCTGCAGGCCTAACGCGTGTCTTATTTGAATTAGGATACTCAGTCCTGAAAGTAGGTTATCCGAGACTTAGAAATAGCATTTTCTGTTTTACTCTAACCTCCATGTTTCAGAGATCACAGTCTAAGCCAAAAAGATTCTAAAGTGCCTGGTTGCCCCTTTCTCCGGCCTCAGGAAGGTCTTTGCTAACCTTCTCCTGACGACTCTCCCCGGAACGTTCTACTTGAGCAGGGCTCTTACTTAAGGTCTGCCCCCATGTGAAGCGTACCTTGGAACAGAAAACTATGAAGTTGTCTTACAAAGGGAATTAAGAACAGTCTTACAGCCCCTGCTCCACCAAGTGCACCTTGTCCGAACCCTCCTGATGAACTGGGAGACACTGGGCTCCTGAGCCCAGGTGCATGCGGGTCGGTCAGAAGGCAGCAGCGTGAGCCCCTTGTGAATAGTTTATATTTAGAGATGTTTCTATTGGAGTAGTTATTTTATAAATAAAAGCGTTTCTAAGGACCATGAGTGTGTTTTCTTGATTTCCCTCCACGTTTAGCCTGAACTTTCCTCTTGGATCTCTGAGGGTACCTTTCTGACAATTAACTGATGTCCAAGTTCCAGGAGATGGGCAGGACTAACAAGAAATTCAAATCAAAATGTATTTGTCAAATGTAATATCAATGGAATTACTGTATACTCAAGAGATGTCCATGCTGCAGGTGATTGTTTCCTTATGTTAAGGCAGTGGTTCTCAACCTTCCTAATGCCGCCACCCTTTAATACAGTTCCTCATGTTGTGGGGACCCCCAGTTTCATTGTTACAAATTGAACATAATTAAAGCATAGTGATTAATCACAAAAATAATCTGTAATTATATATGTGTTTTCCAATGGTCTTAGGTGACCCCTGTGAAAGGGTCGTTCGACTCCCAAAGGGGTCGCGACCCACAGGTTGAGAAGCACTGTTTTAAGGCATTTTATTATAAAACTAGAGGCCCAGTGCATGGATTTGTGCACTGGGGGTGGGGGGTGTCCCTCAGCCCAGCCTGCACCCTCTCCAATCTGGGAACCCTCAAGGGCTGGCCTGGCCTGCAGGGATCGGGCTGAAACCAGCTCTCCAATCCCCAAGGGGTCCCAGATTGCAAGAGGGTGCAGGCCAGGCCGAGGACCCCACCAGTGCACAATCAGGGCTGAGGAGGAATCATGGGAGGGCTCTAGGGCATGTCTGGCCCATCTTGCCCAGTCCCTCCCAATCAGCCTGACCCCAGCAGCAAGCTAACCTACTGGTCGGAGTGCCTGCCCCTTGGTGGTCAGTGTGCGTCATAGTGACTGGCCAAACGGTTGGACGCTTGGCATATTAGGCTTTTAGTATATAGGATCCTGGCAGAACAGAGGAGCTGAATTCTTCGATCTGGAACTCCTAAGAGGTTAGCATTTTCCTGATATTATGGATGTGGAAACTAATGCACTAGAGCTTAACCAGGCCATATGGCAATAGGTTGGGCAAGCTTGGGGGTGGGATGGGGAGACACAGCAGGAGCACTGGCAGAGGCGGGATTGAAGACATGTGGGTGACGGAAACAATCGCATGATACTGTTAAGGGACAGAAATCCTGGTTGAATAGGGAGTCTTCATGGGAGAGAAACGTATAGGTCAACTCTTTCATTTTATGGATTAGGAAAATGGGGTCCATCCACATTGTGACGTGCTCACATCAAGTTTCCGATGGATCCTGAATTTAAAGTTGGGTCTCAGGCTCTCAAGCTGAGTCTTTACACCTCATTCTGGAGCCAGACTGTCTGACTTCAGACACTTAAGAGCTTTGTGACCGTGGCAACTTTCTAACCCCTGCTTCAGTTTCCTCATCTAAAGTAACAGTAGCCCGACTGGCGTGGCTCAGCAGATTGAGTGTTGCTCCATGCACCAAGAGGCTGCTGGTTCAATTCCGGTCAGGGCACATGCCCGGGTTGCAGGCTTGATCCCCAGTAGGAGGCGTGCAGGAGGCAACCGATCGATGTTTTTCATCAATGTTCTCTCCCATCCTCTCTAAAAAATCAACCCCATGTAATAAAAGGACAATATGCAAATTGACCGAACGACCAGTTGCTATGACACGCAGTGACCACCAGGGAACAGACACTCAACGCAAGACCTGCCCCCTGGTGGTCAGTACACTCCCACAGGGGGAGTGCTGCTCAGCCAGAAGCCCAACTCACGACTGGCAAATGCAGCCACGGTGGCAGGAACCTCTCCCACCTCTGTGCAGTGCTAAGGATGTCTGACTACCAACTTAGGCCCACTCTTCAGATGGAGCGGGCCTAAGCCATCAGTCGGACATCCCCCAAAGGGCTCCCAGACTGCAAGGGGGCACAGGCCAGGGTTGAGGGTACCCCCACCCCAAGTGCATGAATTTCATGCACCAGGCCTCTAGTAAAAAGTATTTAAAAATATAAAAACTGAAGTAATGATAGTACTACTATCCATTTCATGAAGTTGTTAGAAAGATGGAATGAATTAGTGCATGGATAATATTAGAACATAGCCTGACAGGTAGTAAACAAATTGGAGAGCCTTGAGGTCCAAGTCAAGGAATTTAGATTTGATGAGTGGTAATACACTCCTGTTGCTTCTTCAGTGGCCTGGCTGTTTTAGGAAAGCTAAATGGCAGCAGGATGACTTGAAGGGCAAGAAAATTTAATAATTGGAGGAAAGATAATAACTGATTTGAGCAGAAAATGGCTTGAGAATGGAAAAAAGCAGCCTCCTTTAAAGAATATGAAATTGAAGAAATGATGGACTCACGCAAAAGGGAGGTCCGTGGGATGGAAACAAGTGTATGAGAAAATGTGTTTTGTTTTAAAACACCATCACAGGGAGCTGGGGGCTCGCAGAAATGCAGGCCGCACCTACTGAGCGAGGTCCCAGGTGGTTTGTGTGTATTAAAGTTTGAGAAGCATCTATTCAGGCACTTTTTTTAAATGGAACTTTCTGTCAGAAAAGTAGGAGTTAGCGAAAACCAAGGAAGGAAAAGGGTGTCAGATGTTTCAGATACAACAGAAGGAAATGTTACTGAAGCAAATTTCCAAATCCGGTTTGCCTGCTCACTTCCTCTCATGAATCTTCTCCTTTTCCTGTCTGGGAGTAGCTCTTCAGATGTGTTTTCATTCAAGAGTCCTAGGAGAACAGGGTGGGGGTTAGGGGGGATCTATGGTCATCTGTAAAGTGTAGATTTCTGGCCTCTCGAGATTACTGCAAGACTGAAACAAGATGATGTCTGCACATTTTTGTGCACTGTGAGCTCTAGAAGGACATGGGTTTAATAAGGATTGAGTTTTGTGTCACCCTGTTATAATTAATTGCGAAGCTGAGACTGTTTATATGGGTTTTGTTTCAGGGCTGGAAATATACACAGGCCCCAGAAAAACAGCCCTGTGCTCTGAATTCTGTTTCACTTGCAGAATCTTAGGCTTGAGGACTAAGAAAACTTGAGATCTACATATAGCATCCTAACACCTCTAGTCACCAAACACTACCCAGGCCTTTAATTCTCTCATTTATTAGTATGCAGTAGTGATGGTTTTTAAAAAATATTTTTTTTATTGATTTCAGAGAGGAAGGGAGAGGGAGAGAGAGAGAGGAACATCAATGATGAGAGAGAATCATTGATCTGCTGCCTTCTGCACTCCCCACATGGGGGATTGAGCCTGTAACCCAGCATGTGCCCTCACCGGGAATCGAACCGTGACCTCCTGGTTCATAGGATAATCTCCGATCTGCGCCTCGGTTTATTTCACTGAGCCCCTGGAAGTTTCTTGCAATTGTTAATGAAGATCAACATTAGTGATCTGCATGCATCAAGAAGGGAGTTTCCACAACAAACTGCACACTTTGCAATACATAGGGCTGTCCATTTCTTACCACCACTCAGAGCTGAGCCTCAAGGAGAAAGAGGCGGATGTCCTGCTTCCCCAGAGTCAGTTCTGATGGCATGGGGCTGGGAGGGAGCAAGCACTCTGACAGGGCAGCAGCCGTGTGTTCATTCGGGAAAACATCATTGGAAGCAGCAGGCACACTGGGACCCGCAGCTGCCTCTGCAGGACCACGCACGGAGCACTGCCTGTGCCACCAGGCCTCCCAGGACACTGAGGAAGCTGACTGCGAGACTCCGGGCCTGCCGCAGCCCCCTCCAGTCGTAGGTATCACCGTGACTCATTTAACCAGGGGCCTTCCTGCAGCCTCAGATGAGATGAAAAACAGATTGCCTGCAAATATGACCACGCGGAGTAAGACCTTTGCAATTTGGCAGAAGGGCGACAGCAGTCGGCACTGAAACCCACTTTACTGGGCTTAAAAGATGGTGTGGCCCTCGACAGATTCGCAGGACAGTGCGATTAGTGAAGATCAGTCAGTTGTCACACTGACTGCAGTAGGAGAATGTTAGCGATTTACCAGAGCTATTTGGGCTTATGGTCTTGTATTACTTTCCTGTTGCTACTGTAACAAATTACCACAAATGTGTGGCCTAAAACAACACAAGTTTATTATCTTACAGTTCTGGAGGTCAGAAGTTCCAAGTCTGTTTCACTGGGCAAAAGTCAAGGTGTCAGCAGGGTGTTCCTTCTGCAGGCTCCAGGGGGGAATCTGTTTCCTTTTCCAGCTTCTAGAGCAGTGATGGCGAACCTATGACACGTGTCAGAGGTGACACGTGAACTCATTTTTTTGGTTGATTTTTCTTTGTTAAATGGCATTTAAATATATAAAATAAATATCAAAAATATAAGTTTGTTTTACTATGGTTGCAAATATCAAAAAATTTCTATATGTGACACGGCACCAGAGTTAAGTTAGGGTTTTTCAAAATGCTGACACGCGAGCTCAAAAGGTTCGCCATCACTGCTGCCTGGAAGCCTCCCTCCATCTGCAAAGCCAGCAGCACAGCATCGTCACATCTTCCTCATCACATTCTCTTCATTCTGACTCTGACCGTCCTGACCCATAAGGATCCTGGTGATTGCGTGGGGCCCAGCGGATAATGTCCCCATCACAACGTCCTCGGTCACATCGGCCAAGCCCCTTTTGCCTGGATTTTGAGGATTAGGAGGTGGACATCTTTGGGGGCCATTTTCTTTACCACAAGAGTGAAGTCATGACATTTTTTAGGCCCCTTGTCTTTTTGAGAATGGAAACAACCCACCCCGTACTAAACCCGTGTTTCTGGAGTCAGGGATCAGCAAACCTTTTTCTGTAAGAGGCCAGGTGAGCCCTAGCTGGTTTGGCTCAGTGGATAGAGCATCAGCCTGTGGACTGAAGGGTCCCAGGTTTGATTCCAGTCAAGGGCACATGCCCAGGGTTGCCAGCTTGATCCCCGGTAGGGCGCATGCAGGGGGCAGCTGATCAATGATTCTCTGTCATCATTGATGTTTCTCTCTCTCCTTTCCTCTCTGAAATCAATAAAAATTATCTATACTAATAAAAGGCCTGTGGCCATGATGCTATAATGTGGAACAACCAAACAACCGGTCACCAGGAGGTCCAGAGTCTAGAACACCGTGGTCCCAGCAGTGACATGCACCCCGATCTGGGGTATGGCCAGTCTGCAAACCGCCTGCGCCCCAAGCCCAGGCTAGCCTTGCCACCCAGCAGGGACCCACACCCCGATCAGGGGCATAGCAGGCCTGCAAACCTCTGGCGCTCCAAGCCCAGGCTGGCCTTGCCCCCCAGCAGAATCGGCCCTTGGGGAATCAGCCATCAGTCAGCTTGCTGTCAACAGCAAGACAGCCAGGAATCCCATTCACCCACACCCAGGACCCAGACAGCAGAGCGGCGGGAGCCCCATCCCAAGGGAAATTAGTCAAGCACTCTGAAAATGTTTTTACTCTTAATGTGATACACAGGGAGATATTAGAATAAGTTTAATCAATTTATCAGTTATTGTTTATATCAATGTTGTTTGTACATCATGTTTTTGTTTACATATTTTAGACTTTGCAGGCCATTCAGTCTGTCACCACTCCTCAACTCTGCCACTGTAACACTAAAGCAGGCATAGATAATACAGAAACAAGTGAGCATGACTGTGTTCCAAAAACTTTATTGACAAAAACAGTAGATTTGGCCATTGAGCCATATCCCTACTCCAGGTCCAGCTAAAACAAAGATTCTGGTCAACCATTAACACTAAGGTCAAATATGCAGAAAAATTAAACCTTCTGACAAAGAAAAATGAAAAGCCTGCCGAAGTATAATTGGTTTAAGATAAATGCAAATAAAAATAAATGTATAATTGGTTAACTAATAAATGTATCAGGCAAATATTTATAGGACTAGGAGGTATCTTTACGATGCAAACCCTGGCAAACCAGATCACAAGTTAGCATCATGTTGGGGCTAACTAACAAAGGAGCTAGCAGGCGAGGGTGTTAGCACCACGTACAGGGAGAGACATCTGTGTCCAGAGGTACAACCAGTGCATTTGACTGTCTCTACAGAGAGATACCAACAGAGCCGTTGCCCAGAGAGAACAAGTAGCTATGGGCGAAAGCAGAGGTAAATGTCCCAAAGGCTGTTGCCGCCACAGAGTCCGTCCTTCCCAGTGGGTGCTCAGAATAGCCAATGGCTGTGATGGCAAGGACCAAGGTGACTGTCCAACCAATATGGTGACCAAGGCCTTGTGGGAGTTGAGAAAGGGGCTCTGTATTAGTCCATTTTTAAAATTCAGTAAGAACCAAACTAGTCTTATGTCATTTTTCTTTTCTTCCTATAACTCTTATGATTATGCTTATTTTACCTAAAAGAAACACTGCCTTACATGTACTCATTTAAAATTCTTTTTTCTATTTTTCTAATCAGTTGCTTTTCACACTGTAACAGTTAAATTCTACAGCATAACCAATTACTTGCATATAAAGTTAAAAAGGAATCCTTTGAAAATGGAGTGCTTCTAATGAATTTATGCATTTTTACAATCGTTTACTTGTACCTTCAAATAGTAGGAAGCCTTTTAAAAAGCAGTTTAGTGCCTAATCTATGTAGAAGACTAAATTCATGCTTATAGCTGAATGTGGTCTTTGCTAACTAAATCTAAATTGCAGAAGTTTAGAGATTTAAATGTCGGTGTTTGTACAATATTGTTTGCTAATTTTACATAAAGACATCAGTGTGCATTTGTGATTAAATGTAGTCTCCTATTACCTACAAGAAGCAAATTTCTGCAGAGGGTATTTCAAAAGGCACTTATATGAATCTAACCTGCAAAAACATTATTTTGTTCAGCTCTATTGCTGCATTTTTGGCATACATTTTTCCCATTGAATTTTAAAAAGACTTTTTTGAACATTCAAAAATATGTGTGTACTTGCTATATTCAAGCCACTGAAGATAGAAAAAACGAGTAAGAAAATATTTCTACTTTCAAGAGTGTGAGGAGCCCGCACGGCCATGGCATACTCAGCCCCAGTCCTACTTTCAAGAGGGTGAGGAGCCCGCACAGCCATGGCATACTCGCCCCAGGGCTCCTTATGTGCGGTGCAGCCAGGTTCGGCCAGGTTCGGTGACCTTGAGAGGGGGTGGTGAAGGATTGAGAAAAGACAGACAAGAGAATGAAAGCTGGGTCTGGGTGGGACGCTGTCCTGTCTGATGGAGAGCTAGCGACAGGGCCACAGGCTACAAGCCGTGTCTTTATTTTATAGCCAGATTCCATGAGGCGAAATAAGGGCTTGGGCAAGATGTTTACAACTTTCTCGTGGGTTTCGATCCTACTCAATTACATGCACCTGAACCCTATCAAGCCCACATCACTCAGGCACGTGGGGCCACGTGTTTGGACCATAGGTTCAAGCTTACAACTATAGCTGTTGGCTCTAATTGTGCTGGGAGGGCTTTGCCTTCCAAGCTGGAACTTGCACGTGGCAATGAGAGGACTGTGCCCTCTCATGAGTCCAAGGCTTGAACCCGTCCAAACACTGTAGCCACTCTCCACAAAGAGGCTCACAGCTTAGTGAGGGAGACCCAAAAAGAGACTTATCAGACAAAGTAATAAATACAGCAATAGCAAGGTAGCTGGGGAACTTAAGCAGAAAGTACGTTTTCAAATGATAGCAGGTAGCTCACTGATTCTGGGAGAGTAAGGCATCCAGCTGTGCTGCTCAGCATCCCACACAGTATCACTGGGCCCTGCTGCGGGAACCACCACCTGCCACCGCTGGACAGTAGCTCTGGCTGTCACAACTGCCGTCATCTTTCCCAGGACAGATTTCCCTGCCTCGTGTCACCAGCATCTGAATCAAAATCTGGCACTGGCATATCTGACTAACGGAACCTAGTCACGTGGCTGCACCCTGGTCTCCCACCGAGAATCTCTAGTTGGGGAAGTTCCCAAGCATAGAACTGAGGTTCAGATGCTGAACTGCCGTAAAGATTGAAAATCTGCTGCAGCCCTGACGCTGGCTTGGAGGTGTAAGAGGAGGCAGTCAGGGAAGGCTCTTTGGAGAAGATGACCTTTAGTTGAGTCTTAATTAAAGGTAACCAGGGTATTCCAAGCAGAAGGGATAGATAACCAGAAAGCTAGAATCAAAAGGTGAGTGTGTGGCCCAGCCAGCGTGGCTCAGTGGTTGAGCATCAACCTATGGACCAGGAGGGTCATGGTTTGATTCCCAGCCAGGGCCCGGGGTGTGGGCTTGAACCCCAGTATGGTGCGTGCAGGTGGCAGCCAGTCAATGATTCTCTCTCAGGATTGATGTTTCTATCTCTCCCTCTCCCTTCCTCTCTGAAATAAGTTTTGTTAAAGGTGTGCGTGCGTGCGTGTGTGTGTGTGTGTGTGTGTGTGTGTGAAAATAAAACCATTTTAATGTTGCTGGAGCTTAACATGAGATATGAGAGTTAGAAGAAATGAGATTGGATCAGATGTTAGGGAGCTTCATTATAGCATAATAAGGAATTTTAATTTTACTCTGGATTGCTGTTGAATGAAGGGGTCAGTTTTGCATGTTTGACCACTGGTAGCCATGGGTGGGTATGTCTGAGAAAAACAATACAGGAAGTAGGGATACCTCTGCCATCAGTCCAGGTTAGATGCAAAGAGAACCTGAATGATGATGGAAGTGATGGGGACAGAGACATAAAACTGGGAAGGCCTGGTGGCTGAGGTGATTGGAAAAGGAAAAAGTAAGAGTGATGGGAACAAACCCACCATGAAGGCCCAGGGTGGGAGCTGCCCTTGGAAGTGTGTGAACCACAGCTGGCCCCTACCCGGGATGGTGATCTGCAGTCACACAGACGGCAGCGTTCGAGGCTCCTCAGGGGAGAGTTTCATTCAGAGAAGTTCTGGGAAATGCTCCCAGGTGACAGCTCAGGCCTCAAAGGACGTCCACAGATAACATCCCAGAGAGTGGGCAGCTCATTGAAAAATTCACAAGGCACACAGAAAATAAAGCACCATGAATGAGGACCAGCAGAGGCCTCACATTGACACCTCAGTATTAACCAGGGAAATACAAATTAAAACCTCACCGAGGTACCAATTCGTTCTCATCAGGTTGACAGATGTTTTAAATTGGCATTGCCAGTTTGGCATCTATACTAATAATAGAGGAATATGCAAATTGTCCAGGATGCTGTCACAGTAACAGTAATGACCGAACAGCGGGATGGAAGGCTGTGTGGGGCAACAAGGCTGGCAGGGGGGTTAGTGAGGGACACCCAAATGACTGAACAGCAGGCTGTGTGGGGCAACCAGGATGGCACGGGGGTTAGTGAGGGAAGGCCTGTAGGGGAGGGCAGTTAGGGGCAACCAGGCCTGCAGGGGAGGGCAGTGGGGGGGATCAGGCCGGCAGGTGAGCAGTTAGACATCGATCAGGCTGGCAGGGGGATGGTTAGGGGTGATCAGGCTGGCAGAGGAGGCAGTTAGGGGCAATCAGGTAGGCAGGCAGGCAGATGAGCAGTTAGGAGCCAGTGGTCCCAGATTGTGAGAGGAATGTCTGACTGCCAATTTATTTCCTAAACCAGCAGTCGGACATCCCCTGAGGGGTCCCGGATTGGACAGGGTGCAGACTGGGCTGAAGGGACCCCCCCGCAGTTAACAAAGTTTGTGCACTGGGCCTCTAGTTACCTAATATATGCATGTAAATATGTGCATACTCCCCGTTCCTACATTATACCCTAAAGAGTCTTGCACATGTATGTCAGGAATTATATATAGAATGTTTATAATAGTAGCATTCATCACAGGAAAAAAACAACAACCACCCTAGATGTAACCCTACTGCTGATGAACATTAAAATGGATAAACTGTGGCAGTGGGAGCAAACTAACCCCACGACTGAGCATCAAACGTGGCTAAATCTCAAAAGTGATATTGAAGAAAAGTCATAGAAGAATGCAGGCGGCATGAGTCAGGCCATTTGCATACGTTTCTTAAAAATTGCATATGTTTCTTAAAAGGTACATACACATTGTTTGAAGATACATACAAAGTGATAAAACTAAAATGGAAAACGAGGGGATAATAATTATGAGATTCAGGATAGTGGTATCTCTGGGGGTAGGCAGCAGGCTAGCAAAGGGGCCATCAGAGGATTCTGATGTAGCTGGTGATATTCATTTCCTTAACCTGGGGAGTGGGGACACGGGTATGCACTTCTGATCCTTCTTTAAAACGTACATTTTACACACACTCCTCAATGTGTGGTACAGTTCCCCAAAATAAAATTAAATAAGGAATGATCCTTCTAGTCCTTCTCTAAGCCACGGGACCTGTCAGAGGGCGGTGCTGTTCGCATTCTCAATGCCAGCTTCTTTGGCCATAAAATAAAAGGGGCCAGGTTTTGCCAGCAGCTCTTCGGGGCTGCCAAACTCGACAATCTTCCCGTTGTCTAGGACCATTACCCTGAAACAAAGAAGGAAAGGCAAGCCTTAGGAAGCAGCATCTCAAATCTCGGCGTTGGTAAGAACAGCCAGCACTGAGTCACGGTAAAATCATTCAGACCAGGCTACCAAGCAGGGTGGGCGAAAGGACCCCAGCACCTGCAGCAACACGGGTGAATTCCATACGTATGCCGAACTGGAAGGGTATGCTTAGTCTGAGTCCATGTACATCCGCTTTTTTTAAAAAAAAGACACACGTTGTTTAAGGGAGCCTGTCCTGCCCGCTGTCTAAGACGACTGACATTATCCCCATTTTGAATGTCTTCCGCCCGAGGAACAAAAAGCTGTTTACAGGGGTAGCCGCTGAGACCTTCAGTCGGAAGGTCTGTGGTCAGCGTCTGCCACTCATGGCTTGAACCTCCACCTCCCTGCACTCGGTTATGGTTGTACACAGTTTTCCATTTTTCCTCACGGCACTTTCCTTAGCCCTGTTGGCTTTTTCATTAACTTGATGTATAATTTTGGGCAAATTACTTGAAATCTCTCAGCCTCTGTTTCTTCATCAGTAAAATGATGGTAGTTAATCCTTCTGCTGTAAGAAATCTCACGGCTGATGCTATTACTATAAATATATTCGGTTATGGTTGTACACAGTTTTCCATTTTTCCTCACGGCACTTTCCTTAGCCCTGTTGGCTTTTTCATTAACTTGATGTATAATTTTGGGCAAATTACTTGAAATCTCTCAGCCTCTGTTTCTTCATCAGTAAAATGATGGTAGTTAATCCTTCTGCTGTAAGAAATCTCACGGCTGATGCTATTACTATAAATATATACAGCAGGACCCACACAGGGAATTGAGCCAGCAACCTGAGTATGTGCCCTGACGGGGAATCGAAGTGTGACCTCCTGGTTCCTAGGTCAGTGCTCAGCCACTGAGCCACACCAGCTGGGCTGATGCTATTACTGTTGACAAAGCGTTAAGCCGGGTCTGTCAAACTCTGCCCTCCCCCCCCACACACACTCACTTGTCGCTGTCCATGATGGTGTGCAGCCTGTGGGCGATGGTGATCGCCGTGCAGTGGGAGAACTCCTTTCGGATGGTTATCTGGATGAGCTGATCTGTCTCTAGATCGACTGCAGCGGTGGCCTCATCCATGATCAGAATTTTGGATTTCCGAAGCAGAGCCCGGGCCAGGCACAGTAGCTGCTTCTGCCCGATGCTGCGGCCAATGGGAGAAATCAAGCATTAGCCCAAGGACCAAGGACTAACCCGGGAAGGGATGTGGGGGCCGGTAAGACTTTGCAAAGCCGCACTCCTAAATCCCCCCAGGATGCCTCAGCCAAACTTCCCCAATCAATTAGAAGGCCCACCACACGTACCTAATTAAAATGTTACGTTTGTGGGCCCCACACTTCTCAGTCAGAATGGGGAGGAGCCAGGGAACGTGTATTTTTAATAAGCACCCCAGGTGATTCCATGTTTGACAAGTTTGGGAAATACTAGCCCAGGAAGAGTGCTTTGCGTTTGGCTACAGGGATGTCCCAGTACACCAACAACAATTCCAAAAAAAGGAGATGGATGCCCCAAGTTCACTTCAGCAGTGTTGGACCTGACGCCATTTACTAGTAGATAAGGTGACATCTCGCCAGAATGCCCCAGTGGCATTTCTCAGTGGCCTTAGCAAATCCATTCGTTATTTTAATGTGTAATTCTAGTCTCAAAGCTAATTATTTGTTCAAGGCCTTCTGCCTTGATTAGAGACGTAGCTCTCTAATGAACATGATGTCTTGGTGTGAGATGCAGTGTATGTGGAACTCGAATATGCTTGTAAAATGCAAATCGCTTTAATTTGCGAAGAGCCGGTAATGAAGACTGGACCTCTTAGTCGCATAAAGAAGCTTTGGGAAATGATGTGGAGGAAATATTCAGTAGCTCGCTAATTGCTCTTCCCTGCTGTGGCCATTCGGGAGCATATTAAGCAGAGGGTGGCTAGACTAAAAGCTCTGTAATTCTCGGAGAAAATTTCCTGCAGGAGATGAGAAGTCACCCAACATGAACTTTCAGGTTTTTTTTCTGTAAAAACAGAGGCAACTGCAATTTCCTTAACTTGTACCGAACCCCCGCCTGGTACAGCTGGGCCTCACGTCACAGGCCCAGGCACCACTCTGGCTCCGCAGCGCCTCTCTCTCCCAGCTGATGGATCTCTGATCTCTGATCACTCATCAAAGAAATTTAAGTTTCAATACCTCCCAACCAGGTCTGAAATCTAGGCACTGGGAATGTTATTTAAGTGTCTCCCAGCGTGGACAGAGAAGGATGGTTCTTAAAAACCGAAAGTATCAAGCTCACCCCTCCCCACCCTGCCAGAGGGTCCCACATGGCCCCACGTGTCTGCAGTGTCTGTAGCATTCACTGCCTGGCCTTTACGCGGACAGGCCTGTCTTCTCCATGAAGCTGTAAGCACTAGGCCAGGGGTGGGTCTGTGTCATCTTCCTCTGTGCCTGCAGTGCCTGCATGTACTAGCTGCTCAATGTACATTTGTTGACTGAATGTCTGAATGGCCTATTTCACAGGCCTAAAGGCCCACTTCAGTCCTGCTAGTGCCTCGCTCTGTTGCTGAGGACAAGCAAACATGATGCCTTCTACATCAAAGCTTACAAGTGTCACCTGGGCCCCTGATTCAGCTGGTCTGGGCTGCAGTCTAGGCACTGAGATTTTTAAATATATTTTTTATTGATTTTTACAGAGAGGAAGGAAGAAGGATAGAGAGTTAGGAACATCAGTGAGAGAGAAACATCGATCAGCTGCCATCTGCAAGCTCCCTACTGGGGATCTAGCCTGCAACCAAGGTACATGTCCTAGATCGGAATCGAACCCAGGACTCTTAAGTCCAAGGGCTGACACTCTACCCACTGAACCAAAACAGTTAGGACTTTTTATTTTTTTAAAGATTACGAAGTGATTCTAGTCTGCATCACGGTTAAGAATCAATGCTCTTGCCCGGGCCTAGCCAGTTTGGCTCCGTGGATAGACCATCAGCCTGTGGACTGAAAGGTCCTGGGTTTAATTCTGGCCAAGGGCGTGTGCCACAGTTGCAGGCTGGATCCCCAGCCCGGGTCTGGGCACAGGAGGGAGGCAACCAATCGACGTGTCTCTCTCACATCGATGCTCTCTCTGTCTCTCCTCCTCCCTTTCTCTCTCTCTCTCTTTCTCAAAAAAAAAATAAAATCAATGGAAAAATATCCTCAGGTGAGGATTAACAACAAAAAGAATTAATGCCCTTGCCCTGGCCAGTGTGGCTCGATTGCTTGGGCATCATCCCGTGCACCAAAAGGTTACTGGTTGAATTGCCAGTCAAGGCATGTGCCCAGGTTGCAGGCTCTATCCCCAGTAGGGGGCGTGCAGGAGGCAGCCGATTGATGCTTCTCACATCGATGTTTCTCTCTCTCTCCCTCTCCCATCTTCTCTCTCTAAAATTCAATAAAACGTGTTAAAAATCAATGCTCTAGTCATTGTTTCTCAAACTGTAATATACACAAAAAATCAGCTGGGGATCTTACTGAAATGCAGACTCAGGTCAACAGCCTGCTTTTCTAACAAGTTCACAGGTGAAGCCAGAGTTGCTGATGCACTAATTGAGTTACTGAGCATCCCTTCTCTTATGAGCTACACCTGCTAATGGTCCAGGCCCATCCCATCATTCTGAAGGCACCTGGGACTGCAGCAAGGAGTACCTCTGAGCAGCGGGCTGTGGCTGAGGGCTGGCCTGCAGTGTGTGTGTGTGCGTGGGGGGGGACCCAGCTTTCACAGGGAAAATGCCAGGACAGCTTCTTAAAGACATAGTGAAGGCCAGAAGTATGAAGCGTCAACATATACAGACAATCTCTGGAGAGGTGAGGAGAACGGGGAAGCTGGGGGGGGGTCTCTGCTGGTTTGAGGTGTTTCAGGTGCCCCCCAAACTCTGCGGATACCAGTCCCCGTCATCCGCATGCCTTTCGACCAGCGCTGCTCAAACTGAGAGGCCCATAGCAACCCCTGGGGAGCCTTTGGCACTCCCACGTCCAGCCTACACCTCGTACCATGAAATCAGACTTCCAGGGTTGGACCGGGCGTCGGGACCGTTTCCATCCTGATTGCAGTGAGCAGCTGAGAGCAAACCCTCCCCGATGGGGACCTGTAGGCTCACTTTGTGAAATGTCTCGTGAGGGCACACATTCCAACCAAGGTTTTCACGAGTGTCACACCTATTCTCTCACGTCATTTTCACAGCCGGTTCGCTTTACACATTCGGAACTAGACCTGGAGGTGCCCATCCAGGATGCCAGGCACCTCTGGCTCAAGGAACAACGGAGTCCTTCCCCTGGCTCCTCTCAGTGCCTGCGGGAAGTGGGTTAGGAAACATTACCTGAGGTTGTCACCAGCCTCTGTCAGCTCGTGGGACAAGCCAAGTGGCAGGTTGGCCACAAAGGATTTGAGGTGAACCAGCTCCAGGGCCTTCCAAACCTCCTCATCTGAGTAGCTGTTGAAAGGGTCTAGATTCACCCTCAGGCTTCCAGAGAACAGGACGGGATCCTGCAAGTCAAGGGATGAAGGGGCTGCTGGGGCAAATGACAGGCCAGGACTAGCCGCCCTTGTGGCCAGGAGAAAGTGGGTAGGATAGGACGGGCCTGGGAGGGAAAGCTGGTTCGTGGCCAGGCTTTTGTCAGGTTTAGAGTGGCGGCCAGCGGGGAGCTAGGCACAGGAGTAGGAGGAATCCTTCGTTTGTTTTCTGTTGTTTTGCTTTTCATTCTGAGATGCACTTATGGATTTCCAAAATTGCCTCAGCACCTCTTTAAAAAGTAAAAAGAACCTCCCACACTCCCAAATGAAGACTCATGGTGTGGAGGGGGAGGGATCGAGGGCGGCACAGTCCCGGGGGAAGAATTCACGAGGCCTTTGGAGAGGCTGGAGGAGAGAGTGCATGAAACTGAGCAAACACCAGACACACCGAACCCACCCCCGAAGCCTGGCTGAGTGAGCAGAGGACCCACACATCACCGAGAGGCCCCCAGGGCAGTCCTTTTTGGTGAGGTCCAGAGAGGAAGCCCCGGGGAAGCGTTTCTTGCTGATGCACCAAGTGTGGGCTTGCTGACAGAAATCTGCAGCAAACTCCCTCCCCTGTCTGCTAACCATATCAAATGGGGCATATAAAGCTTAATGGTTTCAAGCTTCAGTGGCAAAACTGCTAATGCTGATTGCAAAGGGTCTTGCAAACCGTGATGGGCTATAGAAAAGCTAAGTAATCATCTGCTTTCTTTGACTCCTGTTGTGTTGCTGCCACCTACTGACTGGATACCGGCAGCCACACAAGCATATGGGCAAAACACGCAGAACTTATTTTTGTAAGTTCTGGAAACAGTGTGTCTTAGGGAACTAGCTCAGAGGCCCCGGGTCGACTGCAGAAATGGCACTGCTAATGGAATCTACATCAAGAAGAAGATGCACAGCCCAGGTCGTGTGGCTCAGTGGTTGACCGTCGACCTATGAACCAGAAGGTCACGGTTCAATTCCAGATCAGGGCGCATGCTCAGGCTGTGGGCTGGATCTCCAGTAGGGGGCGTGCAGGAGGTAGCCAATCAATGATTCTCTCTCATTGTTGATGTGCCTCTCTCTCTTCCCTCCCTCCCACCTGTCCCCCCACCATTGCCCCGCCCCCGCCTCCCGCCCAAGTGGGGCAGAGTAAGTTCTAGAGCTCACCTGGGGGATGATGGTCAGTTTCTCTCGGAGGTCGTGGAGCCCAATGGAAGCGATATCTACCCCATCAATGATGATCTGGCCACCGGAAGCCTCTAGGATTCTGAAGAGGCTGTTTGTCAGGGATGACTTCCCAGCTCCTGTCCTGCCCACCACACCGATCTGTAAAGAGATCCTTTGCAGTTAGTTCACCATATAATTCATGGTGGATAAACATTTAGCCTGGGGCGGGTAGAGAGAGGAGGAGAAGAGGGCTGTTCCATCCCACCTCCTAAATGTGCTTGCTGAGAACTACAGTGATTGTTGGAAATGGGCACATCAGCAGCTGTACTACAATTACTATTGGAAGGACTGGGCCTGCCATCAGCTGAGAACCAGACCCTGACCTGGACCTCAGATTTGTCCCCAGGTATTTTCTGGCCCTACATCAGACCCCAAGTCCTCAGGGAACAAGGACACCCAACGAGGGTGCAGGACTTTGCCAACCGGAAGGAGAACTAAGCTGTTCTCTCTACAGGGAGAACCTCCACATTGTTCTTACCAGTTCTTCCCCCACGCCACGTGTTTCCTGATCTCCTCTGCCTGCCCCAGCCCTTTCAGGAAATGAGCCCTCCTCAGCTACTGGAGAAGCAAGTGGGGGTGGGGAGGGGGGGTGCAAGAGGGCAGGGCAGGACTGAGCAGAAAGCCCTTACAGCCCAGTAAGTCTAATTGATCCCATGTGGATATCCTGCCCTCTGGTGGTGGCACTGTGTCCTTACATTGCCCCAGGAGAAAGTGCCCCATCCTGTCGCTCTACCAAATGATGACAGCCCAGAGCCCAGGTGGTCACCACCTCTGTGTCCAACAGTCCTCTCATCACAAGGACTCACATCTAGGCCTTTCTTCGGCTCCACCTACCTTCTCCTGGCTCCTGATGTCACAAGTGATCCCTTTCAGCACCAGATCCAGCTCAGGCCGGTACCGTACTTGGTAGTTGTTAAACTGAATCTCCCCTTTGCTGGGCCAACCTGCTGGGGGCCTCTTCTCAGTCACCCAGGGTGCCTGGCGGGGAGACAGGAGGAGAAGCGCCTTACATGGAGCCAGCTCGCTGAACAGCGCCCGTGGGACTCAGGTCGCAGAGCAGTAGAAAGGTAGCCGTGTCCCAGCCACCGGGGCACCTGCATTCAATAGCCTGAACTAGACTGGGACTTCCAGAGGTTCCTACCATATTCAATCCAAGAAACCCTATCCCACAGGTTTGCTCGGTGGACCTCCAGAGTGAAGCCACCATTCAACGTGGCACCTTCCAACACCTGACTTCCCCCAAACCATTTCCTACTCTAAGTTTCAGGAAATTGGGCCATTTGAGTTAGAACAGGGGAAACTTTTAGGAGGACCTTTATAGCCACCACATCTTCTAGGCCAGGAGAAGAGGCTCTCTCAAGGGACCCACACCTTTTTCTTTGCCTTCCCCCAATGCCCTCCTACCTCATTTTCCACATTTATGTACTCATTTATTCGCTCAACAGCCACAATGTTGGTCTCGACTTCTGAGGTCATCCTCACCAGCCAGTTTAAGGTTTGTGTGATCTACAGGAAAACCGGAAGACCAGAGATCATGTCAGGCTCAGAAACCAATGGAACTCGTCAAACCACAAGGTCAATCCCGTGCCTACGTTGCACCCAGCATTATGCCGAGCTCTGCAAGGGAGCCAGGGGCGTGAAAGTACCAACGTTCACCTCTTTGGGGGGGAACGGAGACCAGGGTATCAAATGGCTGGAGGACAACTGTGTGCTGCTCACACGAAAGGGTGTCTGGGCTGAGTTTGGGCTACAACTGGGGCTAGAGAAGCTGGCTTTGGTGGAGTGGGACCGACCCTTGGCCCTCTTTTTAAAAAAATATTTTTTATTGATTTTTTACAGAGAGGAAGGGAGAGGGATAGTGAGTTAGAAACATCGATGAGAGAGAAACATCGATCAGCTGCCTCCTGCACACCCGCTACTGAGGATGTGCCTGCAACCAAGGTACATGCCCTTGACCGGAATTGAACCTGGGGCCCTTCAGTCCACAGGCTGTCGCTCTATCCACTGAGCCAAACCAGTTAGGGCAACACTTGGCCCTCCTGTCTGTAAGCCTACTGTTCTTTGTGGGAAGGGTGGTGGGCCTTCTGCAAATGGGGAAGCATAAGAAAAGAAACAAGGGCCCAGTCAGCATGGTCAGTGGTTGAGAGTCGACTCATGAATCAGGAGGTCGTGGTTCGATTCCGTCAGGACACATGTTCTGGTTGCGGGCTCGAATCCCAGTGTGGGGCGTGCAGGAGGCAGCCAGTCAATCATTCTCTCTCATCATTGATGTTTCTATCTCTCTCTCCCTCTCTCTTCCTCTCTGAAATCAATAAAAACATGTTAAAAAAAAAAAAGAGCCCTAACTGGTTTGGCTCAGTGGATAGAGCGTCGGCCTGCGGACTGAAAGGTCCCGGGTTCGATTCCGGTCAAGGGCATGTACCTTAGTTGCGGGCACATGCCCAGTGGGGAGTGTGCAGGAGGCAGCTGATCAATGTTTCTCTCTCATCGATGTTTCTAACTCTCTATCCCTCTTCCTCTCTGTGAAAAATCAATAAAATATATTTTTAAAAAAAGAAAGAAAAGACACAAGGTAGGAAAAGGCCTTCCAAAAAGCTGCTGCTTCTCTCTGCTCTCAATGAACAACAGCTCCATTTAGAACCCATCCCACAAGGTGGGACATCCATATGGGTCCTCATCCTCCTTTACCAGAGTAAACAACAGCTGCCTTCCTGCCATTACAAAGATGTATCTAACCACCAGTAAGAGGGCTGTCATGACCTTGGCCAGTCTAGAGGCTGGGGAATCTGCAGATTACTCATATGCAGGCTTCATTCAGGCAAAGACTCAAACCTGGGTGTTTCTATTGAGTGAATGGTGGTTAGAGAGGAGAGCACGGGGTCATGGGGACTCAGAGTAACCGCTTTGTGTAGGCTGAACCACATGAAACTTTTGATGTTGAATGCTTATGCTTTGGTTCAGTACAGAAATTCTCTAATTCCTTGCCCCATCTCTCCTGGGTTATTAAGCCTAGAAATGGGTGGAGGGAGAAGCAGTGGCACAAACCGAGTGGCATTCTGGTGAACAACAGGGTCCTTTTGGTGCCCGCTGTGACCACCTTGGGCCTCATTAACTTCTGAAGACAGAGCCATGTAGAGTGTGCTGGTAGCTATGCAAACCTCCGGTATATTAGTTCAAAGAGATACCATGAAAGATGGCCCAATGACTCATTTAATGAGTATCACTTATTGAATATTTACTGTAGTGCCAACCACTGTCTTAGGTGCTAGGAAATAATATCTGAACATTTATCCCCTAGCCACACTGGGGATGTAATAGATAGTTTTATTGGGCCCTCTGTTCTTTATTGGAATTACCTTCAATTATTCTGTGATCTAAGAAAAACAATCATAGAAGTTATTTGTTCAAAAGACTTTCTGGTTACTGCTATATTATGGGAAAGAAACTCAGTTACTCTCTCTTTCGACTAGAATCAAGCAAAGAGGCAAAGAGACAAGGAACTGTTCGGTTGAATCATATGAAATTGCTTTCTTAACTCCCAAGGGCAACAACATTTATGTCCAGATGACACTGAAACCTATTTAGAAAGTGTGTAAATAACTATCATCAAGGATGAAAAGAAGACAATCAGGTTCCCAACCAGCTCCAGACGAACTGCAAGCCACCTGTGGGACAACAGAACCAGAGAGGGGTGTTACCAAGAGGTATCCACTTTCTTACCTTACCTAGCAGCATAGATGTTTCTAGAACATTCTCAGGGGGCTCAAGTTGGTAGAATGGTGTTCTTAGCAGGTGCTTTGACTTGACTATACCAGGTGTTCCTAAAGTCTTTCAAGTTGAATTTTAGAAAATAAATTGCATTTTAAAGATACTAGAAGAGTTTCCTAAACTAAGGGAATCCTATGGTTCAATGTCTCCCAAACTTGCCAAATCCTAAGAATCATCTGGGGCAATTGTTAAGAATATACAAAACGATGCAAAAAAAAATGTTTGGACTCTTCCCCAAGAGATTCTCACTCAAGGGGCATAGAATGGGGGTCGGGAACCTGTATTTTTAACAAATGTTTCAAGTGATTTCTTCTGATTAGGCAAGGGGAATAATGCCAGAGATAATCCACATGTAACATCACAGCAGGGCTCAATGTATCCTGTCTGATTTCATGATTTGAAAAGGTAGAGAAGAGATGGGGGAGGGCGTGGGGGAGAGGTTAGGTGCAACTTGATCATACAGTGATCAACTGCAGAGAACCGAGTAGGACAGAGATAGACATAATTTATAAAAATTGACTTGGCTCAGTAGTTGAGCATTGACCTGTGTACCAGGAGGTCACGTTTTGATTCCCGGTCAGGGTGCATGCCTGGGTTGTGGGCCTGATCCCCAGTGGGGGCATGCAGGAGGCAGCTGACCAACAATCCTCTCTTATCATTAATGTTTCTCTCTCTCTCTCTCTCTCTCTCTCTCTCTCTCTCTCTCTCTCCCCCCCCCTCTCCCGTCCTCTCTGAAATCAATAAAAATCTATTTTCTATAAAATTGACTTTTCCAAATAAAACGTACTTAAAGAAATTTGAACCAGTAAATCTAGCATTGTACATATAAATATGATGCATATTTACAATGAGCATCCAATAGGAATGATCTATATGCCTATTTCCTTCTTGAAACGTACCTAAGAAATCAAATATCTTTACAATCAAAATCCTGACCTCTCCATGTTCCAACTAATACTGAGATCATGAGCCTGCCCTTCATATCTCAAGACAATGTGGAAGGCACTCGAGAATTTTCACTTCCTCTACAAAACCTTCTTCCTTCAAGGACCTACCACTTTTTGCCAGGGTCCCGTGATGCCGGAGAAGTGAAGAATGCTCACCTTTCTCGGGGATTCACCCCACAGGATATGAACTTTTCATTGGCTTTCCCTGAAAATTCCCAGTTCTCCTCTCTCCAGCTTCTTTTCCCACCACCCTACAAAGAGTTTCCCTGCCTGTGGAGAATCCCACATTCACTCCCAGGGAAGCAAACAGAGAACGCCCAGGTCACCCAACACTTGTGTAGCACCTGGGTCACACGGTGCTCACAGAGGTCATTTGACTTGCACCAACGCCTGTGATAGAGGCTGTGTTCCAGCCATTGTGGAAAAAAAAATGAGGCTTCCCTTAGAGAGGTGGAGGCAATTCCCTAGCTTGGTAAATGGCAGAGCAGGCACAGGGACCCAGCCTCTGACTCCAAAGCTCAGCTTTCTTCTCTCTACTTACATAATAGGCGTGCTTGGCGAGAGTGACTTTCATATCATTGGCCATGTCTGTTCCCCTGCAGCTAATGTCCAACGTGCAGAACCCCAAAGCACACATTTGGGTAAATACCCAGGGAAGCCTCACCTGTTGGAGATAATCCAGGAATAGACACATTTCTGGTTAGTGTCAATCAACTCCTCACTGTGTTTTAGAAATCGTTGCTGGTGCTGAAATGCACGGATGACAGGCAAACCCGACACGGTCTCACTGAAGAAAGAGTAGAGTGGGGACCTGGTGACTGAGTCCAAACGCCTCAGCTGGCGGGAAGTGGCCACATAAAATATCTGGACCCCAAAAGTAATGAGTTAGTCACACAATCATGTCACATATGCCGCACCGCTTCCCTTGTGGCCATGACCCAATATTCTTCACCCTTTTTGAAAATGTATCTTTAGTGTTGAAAGTATTACAGAAGTCCCCCATTTTCCCTCCACTGACTCCCTCCACCGCGCACCCACCCCCTCCCCAGGCCTTCACTACAGACTATTGTCTGTCCCTGAGTTATGCATCCTATATAATAAAGAGCTAATATGTAAATGGTCATCATGCCCTCACACCGTCACGTCTTAATGGCTCAGACACTCAACACTGGGGAGAGAGGAATGGGGACCAGCTAGGCCTTGGTCCTGGGTACCTGCGGCTGGCCAGAGGAAGGGAAGTACGGGTCCCAGATGCCTGTGACCAGCTGGAGGAGGGAGAGCTAGCAGTCCCGGATTGTGAGAGGGAGTCGGACATCCCCAAGGGGTCCCAGATTGGAGAGGGTGAAGGCTGGGCTGAGGGGATCCCCCTGCCCCGGTGCACAAATTTTGTCACCAGGCCTCTAGTATATACATATAAATTCTTTGGTTAATATCTTCTCACTCATCTACTTCCCTCTGAAATTTGTCAGTCTGTTGCATGTTTTAATGTCTCTGGATCTATTTTGTTCATCAGTTTATTTTGTCCATTAGGTTCCACATATGAGTGAGATCATGTGATGTTTGTCTTTCTGTGACTGGCTTATTTTGCTTAGCATAATGCTCTCCAGGTCCCTACATGCTGTCTTCTTTATTTTTTAAATATAGTTTTATTGATTTCAGAGAGAAAGGGAAAGGGAGAGAGAGATAGAAACATCAATGGTGAGAGAGAATCATTGATTGGCTGCCTCCTGCACACCCCTTACAGGGGATGATCGAGCCGCCAACCTGCACATGTGCCCTTGACTGGAATCAAACCTGGGACCCTTCAGTCCACAGACTGATGCTCTGTTCACTGAGCCAAACCAGCTAGGGCCCTACATGCTGTCTTAAGAGGTAAGGGATCCTTCTTTTTTACAGCTGCATAGTATTCCATGGTAAAAATGTACCACTTCTTTTTTATACACTCACCTATGAATGGACACTTGGCTATTGTGCTGCTATGAACACAGGGGTGCATATATTTTTATGATTGGTGTTTCAGGATTCTTAGCGATGTTCTTCACCCTGATGGCCACAGCCTACATCGGAATAGGACAGAAGCCTCCAGCCTCCCCTCTGGCTAGCGGAATGATGAGAGAAGCCCAGAGGAAGAGGATGGTGGAAAGATCTGAGGTTGGTGAGGAACAGAGCCAACCTCACAGTGGTCTTGGACCTAAACATAAATATGCCCCGTTAAGCTTCTCGTGGGACTGCAGTGAAGGTGAGCTCTGCTGTGACCCATACACTACTTGGTGCTGATACTTCAGCTTCCGACAGGGGCCTGTGGGCTCCTGGGGCTATCAATACAGGAGTAAATGACGAAGATGCTGGAGAGGAGTGAGTGCCTAGCAATGAACAAAAGAGAAGGTTCGCAGGAAGGAGCCTGGGCTTTTATGTGTAGAGAGGAAAGGAGACCCAGCCATTTCCAAACCTACCTGAACAGACACATAAATTATGCCGAGAGGAATGACGATGATGATGAAGGCTGGAGTGGCCAAGCAGATCATGAACAGGGTGCTCATGATCCCCAGGAAGCACAGAATCCAGCTGCGCAAGGACACAGGGAGCGTGTCGTCCACGGTGGAAATATCCTGGGAACACGTAATTAGGCGAGATGGTGCATTAATGAGTCCCTATGGCATTTTAGATTTCCCTGATCCCAGCAGGAAACTTGCTCAATTCTGAGATCTCAGTGATTCCTTCATGTAAGCATTTCATGATATTCATTTGCAATAGACTGTTCTGCTCACGCTAACAACAAATCTTATTTCTATAATTTCTCTATCTTCCTAAATCATTCCAAACAGATATGGTAGTCATCCTTTAATAGATTTGTCAAAGGTTTTTACTATTTTCAGTGAAATTCCCATTTGTCAAATTTATGAAACCATTCGTAACCACCCTAAGTTAATAGAGCCTTACAAGGTAAGCCCCGCTAGAACCAAATCAGTTCAATTATTCCAACTTTACACAGGGCCTCGTTCTGTTGATTACCTAGAACAGAGCCTGGCATATAACAACCATTCGATAAACATTTTTTTGGAGGCTCCAGTGAAGAAGCCCTGTCACCTCTCACGGCCGCCTCCCCCTGCAACTCCC
>NW_006285779.1:4837502-4843611 GCF_000327345.1 Myotis davidii
GGAAAGTTGTTTTTTCTGTCAAGCATAGAGCTTCAAAGGGATAAGGAGATGGAGATTGAATATGACCCCTGCCTGGTTAGTGTTCTAACTAGAGATAATGAATAGGTCTTACTACCACATCACCTTTATGTCATGTTGGATATAAATGAGCAAATGAGTGGGTGGGTGGATGGATGGATGATTTAATATGCACAGGAGTGGATTATATTTTTGGGTTTCCCTTGCCTATGTTTCTTAGATTATGTTGATTCTAGGATTAGTAATATGTGAGTATCAAATTATCGAGTCTATATTATCTCTGAAGTGTGCCAAACTGGATAAGGGATATTAGTTTTCTAAGAGAATCCCACAGAATGGATGACTCTTGAGTCTAATTTCCCTCCCCAAAGTCACATCAGAATGCAAGTAATAATATGTCCAGGAATAAAGGACTAATTCTTCTCATCCTGCTTCTACTGCCACCCAGCTATCCCCTGTCCCCACCATCTCCCTAGCTAACTTCTATAACTAAACTCAAGTCTCACCTTTTCTCACATTTGCGACCCTCGATCACCCAAACTGAGCTAGTACCTCTTTTCCCTGTCACTCTTTTATACTCCCAGAACACCATTGTACACATTGTTGTTATTTGGGTTTTATCACATTTTATTACAATCCTTTATTTCCTTGGATGTCTTACTCACTAGATGGTGAGCTACTTATTCGGTCCTGTATTCATAGGATCTTTGGGACCTCACACAAGGTACTCAAATAAATAATTTGCATGCTGATGGACAAAAGAACTGGAACTACACAGTGTTGCCAGGGGACATGAGCAGTCTTTCCCGGTCAGAATAGAAAGATTCTCAGCACCCACATGCATACCCTTACAGCCCTTGACATACTTACTCCAGCAAACCTGTTCACAATCCGGCCTATGGGTGTTGTGTCAAAAAAACTCATGGGCGCTCGAAGGATATTGTTCAGCAGTTGCTTGTGCAGGATGTTTGATGCATGCGAGAAACCATAGACACTCAAGATATTTGCTAGGAGCACAAATATACCTAGAAATGGAACCAGTTTAGTCAGTGCTGTGCACGTGGATCCCTGACGTCTTGTGCCTCGGACATAATGGCAGTTTTTTCCCTGAGTCCAGGCAAAGTACATTGATCAGAGAAATTATGTAAGAAATGGCTATCATCGCCATCAGACGTACCTTGTGTTAATCCCAGGGCTCCATAGACGCCAATTCTCATATCCCTCTGAGAGGCTGGGTAGTTGGAGGCATTGAAGGTTTTAGAGTCACTGGTCCAAACGCTAAGCCAGAGATTGGAGCCAATCAAAGCCACAAAACTGGTTACATAGGCAAAGACGATGAAGAAAATTGAACACCATCCTACTGCTTGTAGGTATTTCAGGTAGATGGAGAACTTGACCTGCAAAACCCCCATGCCAATGTTAGCAGAATTCCTAATGGCTTCTGGTGGAGAATTACCTGGAATACCAATCACAGGGGGAGTGGAGTCCCTGGGAAAATGGATGGCGGGTAGCAGAATTTGGTGTCTGTGCTTATCATTTGTGCATTGGGCCAGGCTAGTAATCAATGCTTAAATACAATGCAAAGTAAATGATCATGCAATTAAGCGGGGAAGATAGAAAAATGGAGTGAGACAAATGGAGTTATACTGCAGAGCCTGGAATTTGTCTTAGGAATTTGGATTTAAGTTAAGACCTTAAATTTAAGACCTTAATTTTAACTTTTATTAATTTGAATTGTATACTGAGGTGGATGGATTAGTGTTCTCTGGCTCCCAGAATTGCATCTCAAAGCAGTTTTGTTATTTGCCCCACATGTCAGAACGGAATCAAACACTCATGAAATGTGCTATGAAGATATTCACAGAACCATGCCATTCTTCATGAAAATATGAATTGATGGAAAGCTCTGAGTATCTGCCAACATTCCAGTGATGAATTTAAAGACGTGCAAAGCAAGCATAAGACATAGCCCTTTTGTAGATATGTATTCAAGTCATCAAACTTTAAAATGTTGGGACCCCAAGCCTTATATCACCCCTAATGGTACTGTTTACTGTTGTATTCACCTTTCCAGTTTGTATGAATTCCTTCTCAATTAATTTTTGTCCTTTCACTAGTTCTTTCTCCTCTTTCGGGGTATTCACATTCTGAGTTCTCAAGGAGTGTTTCAGGGTCTTCAGACGCCTGCTACTAGACCTCGATCTGAGAAATTGAAAGGGGGAAAGCTTTCCTGAGCATGTAGTTGCGTCCCGAGGGTCTTCTTAAAAGCAGGTGTCAGTCACTCTGATTGCATCAACATTCATTTCCGAGCAGGTGGCCTTGGAGAATCACACAACCCCAACCCTCTTCCCAGACAAGGAAACAAAGGAAGAGTTGGGAGTGTTCATGGTGTCCACTATCCACATAGAAAAAGAGAATGATCAAGTGGAAATATGGAAGGGATGATGGATGCCAGCTGAGTAGATGACCAACCTGCGGCTAAGTGTTCGATGAAGGCTGTTTTCTCTGTTCATAGTAAAGGAGGCTACATCCTGAGGGACTTCCTCCACACTGGTCATCAGCCCATAGTCATCTTCTTCTCCACTGTCCTCATTGACTAAGAGACACATCAAAGGTTAGAGAGAGTGCATAGAGCTCTCACAGCCATATGAACAAGGAGAGAGATGTCTTTTCTGATATTGCTGGGCTCAGCAAGAAATCCCAGATGTACACATAGGCTGGAATTTTTTACTCCAGAAATACTATTTTTTTGGTATATTTACTCATTGAGAAATACCAGGATGAAGAAGAAATGAGTTAATATTCCACCTAAAAGTAAAATGGTCAAAAGGAGAAAAATATTCCCAGAAGCTTCTAAGTTCCTTTGGAGCAGGAAGGAAGTTTCAAGGATTATAGTAGACAAACACAGGAATTATAATCTCCAGAATTGACTAAAGAGGTAAGTATAAATTTTAAAATGCTCTTGAAATTCAAATAATTTGACAAACTTTTATGAATTTAAAGCATTTAAAAATCCCTGAAAATAAAATAAAATGTAAACATAACCTGGGCATCATAATGGTATAGTAAGGATCTCAAGAAATTGTTACCTCCATAACATCAATGAGAATACTGGCAAAAAATTGTCCAAATCAACTTTTTTGTAACTCTAAAATTAACCAAGAGCCTGCAACAATCCAAGGAACATCTATTTAATAAAAATAACCAAATCTTAGTAAGACTAGTAAGTTTTGTGATTATTTAATTTACTACATTCCCATCCCTCTCTCTTCAGATCTGTTGTAGCCTAGAAAAGCAAAAACCTCATAATCATGGTAACCACGAAAAACAGTAGCCTAGCAGCTGCTGGAGAGAACAGGCTGGTTTAGAACTCCCCCAAACACCTCATCCCCGGAAAATTATTATTTGACCTGTCTGACAATTCCCTGGAAAACCCCATTCACAGGGCTGGTCACCCCAAACTCCAGTCACACCCTTCCAAAGTGTGCCCTTTGATTACATGTCAGCGACCAGATAAGCAGGATGAACCTCCAGTTCGGCTCAGGCACAGAGTTCCTGTGTCCATGCTTCTTCACAGAGACACAACACAGAAAGAACAGATTTTGGATCTCTGGGTAATTCACACTCAAATCTAGTTCACTGGATACTGAGCAGTTCAGGAGGTAGATATGGGTTCACTACTTCCATTCCTTGCCATGCCCAAATTCTATCCCCGTTCCCGTTGTCCTTACATACCTGTGGCTTCTCCTTCAGGACCCGCCTGCTTTACAAATGTCTTCAGGTTCTTAGCAAACAGCCCTTTCTTGGCTAGCAGGGCACGGTAGGACCCCTTCTCTGAGATGGTGCCATTCTCCAGAACCACAATCTCATCCACTTGGGGAAGAAAGTGAATGCTATGTGTAACCAGGAGTCGAGTCTGTAAAAATAACAGTAAGTTGTGCTGATCACCCTGTGTCCACCGCCTTCCTCGTCCTACTCTAAAGAAGGAAAAGCAGATGACTCAATTCACTATGGGGCTTTGCTTCAAAATGTGGCCCTGACCACCTGGCCTCTGTTACTTCCTCTTTCCTTCCTAGCACCTCATCCTAAAACCTGACCCATGTGTGAGATGAGACTCCTGGAAAAAAAAAAGAGAGATTCCTGTCATCATTGTGTATATACTTGGAGATTTTTTATAGTGACAATGAGGTATGCATAACACACATTCTCTTCCAGCTTCTTGGGTAGCCAGGAGTTTGGCTTAGGAATGTCAAGGGACATAACTAACTAAATTACTAGCTAACCAGTTGTCCCTTTTGCTAACCAGCTAACGAACTGAGCTAATAAGAACTGCCCACCCCGGCCAGTGTGGCTCAGTGATTTAGCATCAGCTTATGAACCAGACCATCAGAGTTTAATTCACAGTCAGGGCACATGCCCGGGATGCAGGCTGGATCCCTTGTGGAGTGCGTGCAGAAGGCAGCTGATCAATGATTCTCTCTCATCATAGATGGTTCTCTCTCTCTCTCCCTCTCCCTTCCTCTCGGAAATCAGTAAAGATAACTTTAAAAACAAACAAACAAACTGCCCAGATTCTTTCAGCATGTTAGTGACATTGTGTAACAAGAAACTTTGTCTTTGGCCCAGGTCCTCCCGGGTGTGGGATATGACATTCCTTGTATTGCTGTCTATTGATAAATCACATGACTACTGACACAGGGGTTCCACTCAAAGGAAGACTAACACTCATGGATCATTAATGAAGCTCAGATAGGGACCATGGGGTTGAAAGAGCCTCTGGAGAGAAAACCCAAGCCACTGTCTCTGTCCACAACACAGACACTGTTGGGATGGGAGAGCTTACTAGCTTAGACCTATCAGACGTGTAGACTAAGTCACTTATTAGCACAGACTCCTATGTTATCTAAAGGGCTCACTAGGAATAACAAAAGACACTCCTAGTATCACTCAGGAAATTCAAAGTTTATGAGCTCTGTGCCAAGAACGGGAAACGAAAAACCAATACAGGTCTCAAAGTGCTTTCTATCATAATCAATCATCCTAATGGGCTCAATGCCCAAGCCACAGAATAAGCTGGAATTTGCCATGACCTCAAGATAGGAGCCCTTATGAGCTTAGCTCCTGGAAGACCAGTCTGACACTGTCTCCTCAGCAGCCCTGGGGGGCAGGTCAATAAGGAAATCTGCTTCAGGACTGCAGCTGACCTAGATGTGTGCCCCCGAAACACATACCTCATGGCTTTGCCACTTTAAATGATTCCTCACCTTGCTTTTCAATAGGCCATTGGGACCCAAGACCTTATGGAAAATGTGTTTTCCCACGTGAGCATCCACGGCCGACAGGGGGTCATCCAGAATATAGATGTCTGCATTTTGATAGGTCGCTCTGGCCAGGCTGATGCGCTGCTTCTGGCCCCCACTGAGATTTATGCCCTGAAGAAGAAAAGCATTTCTACTAGCCCCGTGCCCCAGTCCTGCCTTTGCGGAGGCTACTGAGGAGGGAGGGGTAAGAAAGAGATGTTTCTCAATAAGGTATTAGGGCTTACAAATCTTCAAGTTCCTTTATACAAAAAGCAACTTAAATTCAAATAAAACCCTTTGGGCCCAATAATTAAAGGCAGGCCCAACTTACCATTTTCTACTCTATAATTTACTTATTATTTTTTGTTGCTTCCTGTCCCATAAGAATGTAATGCTATACCAGTCAGATTTCTCTATTTTGTTCATGGATGTAACTCCAGCACTTGAAACAGTCTCTGGCACATAGGTGCTCAGTAAATGTGTGTTGAATCAATGAACAAAATCACTCTAGAGCTGTATCTTCACAGGTCTTCTAACATTTCAAGATCCTTGTCCCCAAAGACTGCTATAGGCAGTTTTAATAATGGGGATTGTTCAAGAGAGAACCACAGGCCCAAATGGTGTCACTTGTGCAAAAGCCCAGAACACCAAACCTAGATGTAATACTTGAACTAATTTCTGTTTCAGCCTCTCCCAGAAACACTTAGTCAACCCGTGTGACCTTTTCTAGGCAATGCCACGGAGGTAGTCTGTCCTGTGGGCCTTCTCCACCTCCACCTCCACCCCACCCC
>NW_006285779.1:4843702-4844638 GCF_000327345.1 Myotis davidii
CCCCGCCCCAGAAAGAAGGGGCTTTCTGCATGATGAAACCCTCCCCTGGTCTCTTCCTCCAAAAAACAACAACAACAAAAACCCCAAAACACAAAAACAAAACAAACAAACAAAAACAGATGTGCAGGTGCCCCCAGATAATTTATGTATTTATTTCTTTTTTTCTAATAGCTTTCTTTCCCCACCCCCCTTTTTTTTCTTTCTATTTTTGTATAACACTTGGAGTTGCTAGGTGGGATTCTGCCTCATTCATAAATAATCAAGTCAATCAGACCTTCAAATGTACTTGGTTTAATTTTGTTTTTAACAGGAGGGAGGATGAAAACACCCTAAATATGTAATAATCAGGGATTTTCTAAACAAATTATCCTCTATCCATACAATGGATAAAATATGCAGTTGTAATTAAAAATCCATTTTTAAGAAAGGCATTTAATAACATCAGGAAATAATTCACATTAAATATCTGTCTGTTCAAAACAGGTTACTAGAACCCTTCTCTGAGCCTTGCTGATATACAGAAGTAGAGGCAGGACACGTAGGCTCTGTCCCTCCGCCATGACATCAACCTGGGGCCAGTCACTGGTTACTTAACCTCTCCGGTCCTACCCTCCTCTTCCCTTCAGAGTACATAATCCCTGTATTTGCTTCCAGGTACCAAATTTAAAATTTCTGGATTACTATATTTGTATAAAATATTGTACAAACTCATGTTTCCTGGTGTTTATTCCCAACATGACCACCGAAATTGGTCAGCTATTTTACTCCTATGTACTTCTTTGCCATCCTCACATTTTTTCTTTGATGTTTCTTCACCCTTTAAGGTTCTAAGTACCTTCTCTCCAATCTCAGCCAGGTCTCCCCCGGGCAGCACTTTCAAGTCTTGGAGGAGGGCACAGGCCTCTAGAACTTGCTGGTATCTCTTTTCATCGAATT
>NW_006285779.1:4844882-4845175 GCF_000327345.1 Myotis davidii
ACTAATAGTTGCCAAAAGGGAGGGAGGTGCTGGGTGAAAAGGTGAAGAGATTAAGAACTACAAATTGGTAGACACAAAATAGTCACAGGGGTGTAAAGTACAGCATAGAGAATATAGTCAATAATCTATATATATAAAACCCTAATGTGCAAATAGACCGAACGAGCAACCAAACAACTGGTCACTATTACATGCATTGACCACCAGGGGGCGCGCACAGAACATGGCGGGCATCAGCCATGGCGGGATGGTGGAGCAGGTGAGTGGGGGCGCCAGCCCAAGGCGGGGGGCTG
>NW_006285779.1:4846163-4861058 GCF_000327345.1 Myotis davidii
AGTTGACTAAAACCCTTCTCTGAGCCTTGCTGATATACAGAAGTAGAGGCAGGACACGTAGGCTCTGTCCCTCCGCCATGACATCAACCTGGGGCCAGTCACTGGTTACTTAACCTCTCCGGTCCTACCCTCCTCTTCCCTTCAGAGTACATAATCCCTGTATTTGCTTCCAGGTACCAAATTTAAAATTTCTGGATTACTATATTTGTATAAAATATTGTACAAACTCATGTTTCCTGGTGTTTATTCCCAACATGACCACCGAAATTGGTCAGCTATTTTACTCCTATGTACTTCTTTGCCATCCTCACATTTTTTCTTTGATGTTTCTTCACCCTTTAAGGTTCTAAGTACCTTCTCTCCAATCTCAGCCAGGTCTCCCCCGGGCAGCACTTTCAAGTCTTGGAGGAGGGCACAGGCCTCTAGAACTTGCTGGTATCTCTTTTCATCGAATTCTGATCCAAAAAGGATGTTGTCCTTTATGGTGCCATTCTGGATCCAGGACTGCTGTGGGACGTAGGCTATCGTGCCCTAGATGGGAGATATGAGACCACAAGACAGTTGTACCTCCAGAAATGCAGGGTTGAAGGACGGGGTGGCAGGAGCCGGAAGGAACAAATGGAACTTAGACTTGAAGAAATGTATGTCAAATTGACTGAACATCTGATATTTATAAATGTATTTGAAGTTTTGCACAAACCATGGAGAAGGAATTCGAAGTCTTACTTGTCATGTAAAGTCCTCTTTGTTAGACTCTCACTTTCTAGCCTTGATCCTGAAAATGGGAGGATGAATGCATGTGCCGGCTCTAGAACAGGGTTCTAATCAGACCCCAGTGAGTTTACTAGGAGCAACCGAGGGCTAACACTGCCAGGGCCCTGGTATAGATGACAGCTGAGGAAGCAAGGACTAAGAGATTGGAATTAGGGTGCAGGCTGATGCATGAAGCAGATCATGTGCAAAGAAAGATGAGCTTGACAAAAGCCTGTGTTGGAGGAAAAACTCAGTTATGAGGTAGCAAGAAAACACTTCCTAAAAGGAGTTAAGAAACAGAATTAAATCGGTAGATGCTGCACAGATGCAGAGATCAGACTAATAGTTGCCAAAAGGGAGGGAGGAGCTGGGTGAAAAGGTGAAGAGATTAAGAACTACAAATTGGTAGACACAAAATAGTCACAGGGGTGTAAAGTACAGCATAGAGAATATAGTCAATAATCTATATATATAAAACCCTAATGTGCAAATAGACCGAACGAGCGACCAAACAACTGGTCAGTGTGACATGCATTGACCACCAGGGGGCGCGCACAGAACATGGCGGGCATCAGCCATGGCGGGATGGTGGAGCAGGTGAGTGGGGGCGCCAGCCCAAGGCGGGGCGCTGGTCACTGTCATCAGGGCGCACCTCTGGTGATTACTGAAAATTCTTTGCTCCTACATGCTGTGGTCCCACCGGGCATTTGCACCCACTGCCAGTGCCCAGCACCAGCCCCAATCGCTCAATGCTGTCGGCAGGTGCAAGTGGTGGCTGCCGGGCCTGATCGCCCCTGAGCGCTTTTCTACCTCCCCCTGCTCCTGAGGGGTGATCGGGGCAGCAGCCACCACTCGCACCTGCTGAGGGCACTGGTCCCGCTCACACCCGCTGCTGGCACCAGCCCCAATCACTCTGCGCTGTCAGCAGGTGCGAGTGTCAGGGCATGGAAGCGGCGGCGGCAGGAGCGGGGCTGTTGGCAGGCAGGGGACTGGGGGGCCACGGCAGGAGGGCCGGGCCGGGATGTGAAGGATGGGTCAAGACCCATGCCCGTGCCCTCCGCAGCCTCATGGCCCCAGTTCCTTTCAAGGTGCACAAATTCGTGCATTGGGCCCCTAGTATTGTAATAACCATCTACAGTGCCAGGTGGGTGGTTGAAATAAGGAAGGACCTATTTATGAAATATATGATTGTCTAAGCCCTGTGCTGTACATCTAAAACTAATACAAAATAATACTGAATGTAAACTGTAATTGAGAAAAGTCTGTAGAGTGTGCTCTGCTACACTGCATGTGGATTAATGCAAATTAGCTCATTAGTTATTGGTAAATCAGGGAATAATGTCAGTATAAAGTAGATGTTCTTAAAAAGGTCCAAACATGTCAATGTAAAGCAATCAGGAGTGAGCTTTCTCATAATTAAAAAGAAGGCTTAGCAATATATAAAGATCTTAAGGAAAACAGCTAAAGATCTATAGACATGACTCTTTTTGGTGCAAGTAACAGCTGGTTAAATGCCTCAAAGTACCTATAGTTTCCCCTAAATGTAGCTCTCTGGGGAAGCTGAGAGTGCTGATGAGGATGCCATGAAAACATTTTCTCTCTGTTAAAAACATCATAATTGCCTGGCCAGGTAGCTCAGTTGGTTGAGTGTTGTCCCATACACCAAAAAGGCTGTGTTCGATCCCCAGTTGGGATGCATAAGGGAGGCAGCCAAGAAATCTCTCTCTCTCTCTCTTTGTCTCTCTCTCTCTCTCCCTTCTTCTCTCTCTCAAATCAATGAAAAATATCCTCAGGTGAGGTTTACAAAACAAACATAATTGATAAATATGCCCATATCTTACATCAAATTTTTGTATTGGAAACAAGTGCCCCCAAAGGAGGAAAGGGAGGCCCTAAACTAATTGTGATGCTGGGAACATTTGCCAGCAGAGACTTTGCAGTGCTACTGCTTTTATTGCCATTGTTTATTATCTTAAAGTTATACAAGTTTAATAATCTGTTACTGCTCTTTCCCCTAAGTCTTGTTATTATTATTGTACAATTTTGTGGAACTTGAAGTTTTCAGAAACACATATAGATATAGCAGAACTGCCTATACTCTGAAGGGAAAGATCTCTATTCAACATTTTTCAAACTTTAGTATGCGTATGAGAATCACCTGGGTAGCTCATTAAAAATGCAGATTCTTAGCCCTAGTCGGTTTGGCTCAGTGGATAGAGCATTGGCCTGTGGACCTAAGGGTCCAGGGTTTGATTCTGGTCAAGGGCACGTACCTTGGTTGCAGGCTCCTCCCCGGTCTGGGCGCATGCAGGAGGCAACCAATCGATGTGTTTCTCTCACATCGATATTTCTCTCTGTCTTTCCCTCTCTCTTTCACTCTCTCTGTAAATCAATGGAAAATATCCTTAGGTGAGGATTTTTTTTAAAGAAAGAAGCAGATTCTTGGAATCCACCTTGAGTCTGATTATGTATGTAAGGCGAGGCAGAGAATCTACAGTTTACAAGTGGACCATGTGTCTCCCAGACCTTTTACCTATACAGCAACCTGGCAGCAGTGGTGGTCAGATTCTAGTCCTCAGTGCGCCCGTCCAGCACGTAGTGGCCCACCTTTGAGTCAGTCTTCCCCTTGGCATTCCCGCTCACCTTGATGTTGATGTGCCCATGGACATTTTCCATTTCTCCCAGCATAGCTGACATCAAGGAGGATTTCCCAGAGCCCACAGTGCCCACCACAGCCACCAACTGGCCCGGCATGATGTCCAGGTTCACACTGAAAGAGAGAAGTTTATTTGAAGGAGATGAGGGGACTTATTCAAGAGGAGTTCAGGCCACTTCTCAGACTCTCTATGGGAAGTCTGGTATTTGGGGATTTTCTCTCAAGACTGGAAAATTAGCCTTTGGTATACAAGGCTCCATAGTGCTTCTTTAACTATTTATTTTTAAGCTCTAAGAGCCCTAGCGCGTGAATCCTAATGTATTCAACTTGTCTATGAGCTGTTTGTGCCAACCTTGGGTTTCCATTGGAAAAATTCTCTTAGAACCAACATGGTACCATTGAACAAGACCCCAGTGGGAGCCGGGAGGCCTGAGTTCAAGTCCCTACTTTGTCTCTGCCCAGCTGTGTGATCTTGAAATGTCACGTCCTCTGAACTCTCATTTCTAAACTAGTGGTGTTGGACTAGGTTATTGTTTCCCAAACTTCGCTCTTCAGTGAGACGAGCCATCCAATGGGACACCTGCTGAGAGCACAGACTGCTGCCCGCTCCCCTGAGACATGGCTGTGTCTGGCTGGGGAGACATCCACACTGGGCTGGACGCCTAGAAACTCTGTGTGTCGGCCCTATGGTTTGAGTTCCTGGAATATTAGAACCTCAGAAACTTGTTCATAGTCTTTCCGAAGCTGCCCATTGAGCTGAACTTGTTCTAGGCTTATATTAGCAAAGGGGGAGCTGTGTCCAGTCTTCTCTCCGCAAAGAGAGGCTTTCAGGCTGGGAGGGTTCAGGGGAGGAGTTTCTGGCCTGACACATCCTGGGGCAAGCTCCAGAGTCCATGCTCAAGGCTGTGGAAATAGCAAAGAAGGGTGGAAAGGCCTAACAGTAGCAGGGAGATGAGAAGGGGTGCCCGGTTGTGAAGAAAAAAAGGACGGCCGCTCAGGCTCCCGGTGTGTCGTGTGTGCTGAGCTGGTGGATGGCTGGGTGATCTGTTACCCGTCATGCTTAGGAAATACATTACATGCAACGCTGTGGCCAGAAGGGGTTGGCTCAGGGCAGAGAAGGCGGGCGGCTGCAGCGTGGAATGCAGGGATGGGTCATTTAGATGTAAAAACTCCAGACCTGAAATGGAATCTTATAGAAAAAGCTCCCATTGTCCACTCTGGGGAAGGAATGCCAGTGTTCTTAATTACATTCTTAAGTGAATGAATGAACTTAAATTGCGTTCATGTTCTTGTGTATATCCTCTACCATACCCAGAGACCCAGGGCACCTGCCCGCCTCCAGCCACAATCTGCAGAACAAATGCCTTCAGGGTTCTCAGCTAGACGTGTGTGGTCCCACAGCAGGAGAGCAGGTGGGCAGGCGCATTCAAGAGCGAAGAGGCCCGGGATCTTTGAGGTCAGCTCATCCGTGCAGCGGCTGAGCCTGCACTGCTATCTGACTGAACATGTGCACACAGCTCGACGTCCCATGTGTCCTGTTATATGGAATTTTTCAGTCACAGGACAGGTAAGGAGAATCGTAAAGAACAGCAGGATGGAAAGGAGGCAACTCACTCTCGAATTGTGGCTTCCGTCTCCTGGTCCCAGGTAAAGGAGGCCTCAGAAAACTGCACGACTTTGTCTGTTGAGAAGAAGGCCCTGCTTATAGTCAGATGTAGGTCCCCACCTGCCTGTCTGCCTTTCAGCCCTCACGTGTCCCTCTCCGCTTCCTCCAGCAGATCCCCAGATCTCTGTCCTGTGCGGGCTCCTATGCTAGCGAAAGGTCCTGGGGTAGACCAGAAGTTGCCTGTATACCAAGTCCTTTCTGATTCAGGAGTCCCAGGCCTGTTTTGAGCCTGGATTTCAAACCTACAGACTCTCTGGGTACATTTCCAGGCCCTGTCACCTAGTCTCCTGGTACAAATTCCACCTACAATATATACATATCCAGCTACTCCCTACCCTGGATTCCACTCCAACTGCTCGCTCTGGCTAGGAATGCCCTCCCACCATTAAACCTGCATTTTCCTTCGCTCCAGCCTACCTTACCCCTCCCCAGACTCAGCTCCGCGCTGACTTCTGCCCTCTAGATCCTTTGCAGGATTCCCTTTTTCAGGATTCCCAGAACAGCTGGCTTAAATTTGTTTAGCAATCTGGCCAAGCAAGCTGTTCTAAGAGAAAACACAATTAAGTAAAAACAGTACACTTATATGCAAATGTAGGTCCAAGAGAAGTCCCCTCACTCTCCCTTTCAATCCATTTGCTACTGCTGAGCCCCTGTATTTCAGAGTTCTGGTGCCAGCACTGTGAATAAGTTTGGGAAACAACTTCCAAGTTCACTTACCAAAATGAGAGTCATGTCGAATGGCCGATGTGTCCAAGTCATCCCCTCCCAAGTACTTCTCCAGCCGTTCCAAGGAAACACTGGCCTGGAACACAACGCATCTCAAGAGTAAAACACCCAATGACAAGCACAAGCAGGGAGAGGATTGTGACTGTCGTTAGCCCTGGCTGAGGAAGGAGACAGTCAGTCTGCCAGGCTTCTTGCCCATAATTTGCCACTTGCCCCTGGAACCTCCTGACCCGCCCTACAGACGCGGCCTCACCTCAACCCTGGGAGCCAGTCCGTCCTCCTGGACAGAGATAAATTAAGATGCTCTATTTCAATCCTTCAGAAAACGGAGGGGAGGGGGGCAGGGAGAGGGAGGCAACTCTACTGCTCTCTCTCCAACTTGTACCTGGTTCCAGAAACTGTCTCGCCTTTCTCTAAGATAAAACGCTAACTTCTCTCTGGTCCTGGCAACTAGGCCCCTGGCGTGCTCTCCTTTAACTGAGTCCGTGCCTCAAGGACCCGTTCAGTGGCCTAATGGAGCCACTACTGGGACTCTGTCGGGGAACTGGCCAGGGCGCACTGTGACACAGGCCACGTAGGTTGAGCTTCAATTGCAACTGATGTGTGTGTTGGCAGGACACCCAGTGGTCCCCCTGGAACATGAGACATTGGGAAGATTTCCGGGAGCTTTGCAAGGAATTGAACATTTCCAGATATTTAGGTAAAAGCCTGAAACCAATATATTCAAACATTTTATTGTTCCTTTAAAACCTAACCCACTTTCTGCAATTGCTCTTTTTCTTAATGAACTAGAGGCCCAGTGCATGAAATTGGTGCACTGTCAGGAGATGGTTTCTCATCACCACCTGGGTTCTGATGAAGTGAGGCTTTCTGCTTTGCCCTCTCCTTAGGGTGCCACCACAGACTATAAAACTGCTTGACGGCTGCAGGGACCAGCTCCTCAGAAACAGAACACCCCCCTTCCCCCCGCCCCAAGTGCATTGTCCTCTGGCCCCTTTTGTCTCAGTGCCATCTTGTGGGACAGGGAACGTAGGGAGCTGGCACTTTTGCTCTCGCTATCTATGTAATAAACTCAGTCCAAGAAGAGCATGTTGTTTCTTTATCGGCCATACCTGCCAGCTTTTCCTAATGCCATCTAGGACAGGGAGGCCTTCTCCTAAACCCTAGCCTTTTCTGGCCTGAGCTGTCTGAAGTCAGCCACCTCTGAGAGGAACACAGATCACCACACTCTGTCAGCCTGGCTGCCCCGCCTGCCCTGTGGTCTTCCCTCTGAGGTCTGGTCCATTCCAGTGACCAGGCTCAGTTTTCAGGACCCAGAGGCTCCCTCCTGAACCCCAAACTCATTTTCTGGCGGCTAAGGCTCCCAAATTGCCTCTGGTCTTACCGTTAGATGGCTCATACAGAGAGAGGGTCTTTTTCTTCCTTCGTTCCATAGTTTTCTAATGCTATATAAATACCTCAGGAGCCTTGGGGAAATGTGTGGAAACTAAGTTGGGAAAGGGGCTTAGGAATGTTCCAGGTACACAGGGTTAATCACTGCACCGCCTCCCTGTGAGGCAGATGAGAATCCTCACTTTATAGTCAGATAAATGGGCTCAGAGAGCTTGTGATTCTACTAAGATCAAACCATCCTTCTTCAGAGATCAAACAAATCTGTCTGGTTGAAAGTTTACCAGCAGAAGCTGGAAATGAGATATGATAGACTGCTCATTCTAGACTCTAAGGCTTTTACTCAGAGGCCATCAGTTAGCAGTGAAAGTTCCTACCTGGAGCAGCGAGGAGATCATCATGGGAAACATACCCAGGGGGAAGCGTAGGATATTGAAGAGGGTGATGGAGGTGAAGGCCTTTTTTGCATCCAAAATATTATTGCTGTCCACCAGGACATAAACTGAAAATGTGACGACAGATACCTGGAAAAGCAAGGTCATGAACAATTTATTCCTAAAAGGGCTCCGGAACACAGTAGATCAGAGTTGAAGGAATCTTCAGGATCATCTCAACCCTCCCATGTTACACATGAGAAAGCTGTGCCCAGAAGAGGAGGAAATATCTTTAAAAAAAAAAAAAAAGGAATGCTTCACGAATTTGTATACCATCCTTGCGCAGGGGCCATACTAATCTTCTCTGTATCGTTCCAATTTTAGTATACGTGCGGCCGAAGCGAGCACGGGAGGAAATATCTTGCCCGAGTCATAAAGTCAATTAATGGCTTTGCTGGGACTAGAACTTGGCTCCTATATCGGTGTTTCTTCCTCTATTGACCCACATGGCCTCCCTGAGAAGACAAGAGGCCCTCCTTTGCAAACCATTCCTGGACACCCTGGCAACTTGCTCTGGGCCTCCAGACCACCGAACTATACACAAGGGTGAAACTAGAGCTGGGCATGAGGTAGTATAGGGAGTTGAGCAGTGGGGGCAGGGTTTGAATTTCCTGGTGTGACCTAGAGGTTCTGGGAAGTCTACCTAGGACAGACTTTCTTCCTCAGGAAGCTGACCTGCCCACAGACTGTCACTCACCAGGACTGGAGTTAAGTATAAGAGGAACATTATCATAGACTGCATCTGCCCAAAGGTGAGCAGATTCTTGAGCTCTTTCTTCCGAATGTCATTGACTTGGTTTTTGAATGAAGGTTCCCAGGCAAAATATTTCAGGATCTAATAGGATAGAAAAGAACACAGCTCACACTGTTGCCCCAAAGGACACTGGTATCTCATCTCCCCAGGTGTTAGGACATGGCCCCCAAAATTTGGGGAGGGGACAGAAATCCAGATTATAAAGTTTGATTACAAAAACATAGCTTATATTTGTTGACAACCTACTATGTACAAACATTTTATAGACATTATTTTACTTAATCTTTGTAACAATCTAAGGATGACCAACTGTCCCAGTTTGCCCGGGACTAAGAGCTGCCCAGTACACAAGGCTTTTGGTGCTAATCCTGGAAAGTCCTGGGCAAACTAGGAAGAGTTAGTCTCCTACTTTTGTAGAATTATTTTATTCATTTTTTTACATTAAGGAAAGAAGTTGAGAGAGGCTAAGTAACTTGCTCAACCTCACCAATTAGCTGGTGATAGAGGTAAAACTCAAAACCAGGTCTGTTCATTTTGCCACATTAGCAGGAAGGCATATCAGAGCCCTTTGTGGAGACATATCAGGGCATTAGAAGGGGCCTCCATTGCACTTTCAAGAACTTTGGGTGTAAAATCCATGAATTCAAAACAACATATATATTTAAAAAACACCTCATTGGTCACCTTTGGAAGATGAAATGCATTATTTTGAAAGTTGGTAAATAGAGGAAAGAAAAAAAGCATTTATCCTTTCTATCCTATATAAATTTTATTTTAGGATAATTCCTTTTTATAGAATTTCAGCTAACCAATGCCAAAGGAATAATAGAATTAAAATATCACCCCTTTGTAACTCCGAATGAAATAATAGATCAAGGCAATGACAATGGCTTTTCAACCTTAGCTGCATATTAGAATCACTTAGGGAGCTTTTGAAATATAATATATGCCTGGGGCTTACCCCTAGAGGGTCTAATTTAAATGGTTTGAAGTAGGGCCCAAGCCTCAGTGAGTTTTAAAATTTTACTGAGGGATCAAAACATGCTGTCTGGGCCACAAATCAGTGCTCCAGGTGCAAGGATGTTAATAAGGATGAATATAGACTGACAGGGGTTACTGTTGTAGATTAAAAGCACTACCAACTAAATGCCCTATGTGGATATTCTTTGGATCCTTATTCAAACTAACCAACAGTTGCCCTAGCCAGTTTGGTTCAGTGGATAGAGTGTTGGCCTGTGGACTGAAAGGTCCCGGGTTCGATTCTGGTTCCGGGAACATGCCTGGGTTGCAGGCTCAATCCCCAGTAGGGGGCATGAAGGAGGCAGCCGATCAATGATTCTCTCTCATCATTGATGTTTCTATCTCTCTCTCCCTCTCCCTTCCTCTCTGAAATCAATAAAAATACAATTTTTTTTTAAAAAAACAAGTCTTTCTTTTAGAAATATATAGAAAGTATTTACTAATGAAACAACAAGATAATCTGAGATTTGTTTTAAAATAATTCAGCAGAGCATGAAGTGGAGAATGGGGTTATAGATGAAGCTAGTTAGATCATGTCAATTATTGCTGGAGCTGGCTGATGCCCATGGGGATTGATTGTATCATTTTGTCTACTTTTGTGCACAATCAACAATTTGCAAGGTAATGTAAAACAAAACAAACCAATTATGGTCAATAAATAGAAATCAAGGCACAAATGAGGCCCTGAGAGGGGTACTAGAAGAAGAAACAGGAGACCGTTCATTTCACTACTGTATCACATGGCACACGGTAGGGAATCAAATATTGAAAGATGGATTGAATGGAGGGGTGAAGAGAGGCAGCATGTATTGATTCTGGCCTTGCAGACTTTTGAAGTCACAGGACACCCCACAGGCCTAGAAGCAGGAGTCCACAGCCTCTACCAGGTTTGTTAAGACCAAGACCTGCCGTCATTGCACACAGAGAAGGGCCAGCTATACCCTCGGCTTCTCACCTTGATTCCATTGAGAATCTCATTCATGATCTTCAAACGTTTGTCTTTCTTATTCATATTTTTTGCCTGCCAGGAAAAAGTAAAACAAAAATAAAACACACTTTCATGTGAAAGGGTCCAGATTTGCTGTAGATGCAGATGGTAGGTCTTGGTGGCACTTGTGGCTGGCAAGAATTAGAGGTGCCAAGTGATGGAATGCGTCTCTCCCACTCTTTGCCCACTCTGCCCCACCACACCCACCTTCTTTCTGATCCTTGAATGTGCCGAGCTTCTGTCTGCCCCCAAAGCATTGGCCTGACTATTCTCTCGTCCCAGGTTATTTTTCTCAAGGCTTGCTCCTTCATGGTCAGGCTTGTGTTGCTCAGAGCTCAGCTCAAATATCCGCTCCTCACAGAGGCCTTTCCTGACCCCGTCATCTAAAACAACTGCCCACTCACTTGCTATCACATCACCCTATTCAATTCTCTGCAGAGTACTTGGCATGACCTGATATTTTTTTCTTTGCTTTTGTTTGTTTATGGCTTGACTCTCCACCCCAAGAAGAATGTAAACTCTACTAGAACAAGAGCCTGTCTACTTGCTGTTGTGTTCCCAGAAAAGCAATATGTACAATAAATATTCTCAAAATAATTTGTAACTAAATGAATGAAAAATGAATGAATAAATCATGTACATGATTCTCTCCACACACTCCACTTATGATTTCTGGCAGCACTAAGGACCGCCTACCAAGTGCTAGCCAGGTTGGTTGCTAGGATTTAGGCTTAAAGTTTGAGTCACTCTGTGAATGCTCTGTGTGGTTGGTGTGTATTGCTATGATGAAGAAACAGGGCCAGTAACCACTGTTCTAAGAAGAGCCAGTGGAGCATGGTGGAAGAGACAATTATGTTCAGGGTCTCTAGGCAGCTCTTCTCTATCCAATCAGGCTTGTTCCTGTAACAATGAAGGAAGATAGCATATATAAACCCTAAAAGTGGTTAGAAGATAAAAAGGGGAGATAGACAAAACCAAGTTCATTTGGGATGGTGGAAAGTCTTCCATCAGCTTTGCTCTGTCCGCACTCCCACCAAGAGTTAGAATAAAATAAGCAAAAAACTTTAGACTTCGAATAAAGTGTATATATCCATAGGGTGCTCTGCTTGTTTACCTGAATAGCCTTATTCTTGGTGGCGATTACCCCATTAACTGGGATTAGAAGCAACATCACCCCAACACCCGCTAATACTGAGGGTCCCAGCTCTATCCATAGGAAGTAGATGGATAACACAATCTGTAGAACATTTGACCACAGCAGGTGGATGAAGTTGGTCACGTCCATGAGCTTCTGGGCATCCACAGACATCAGGTTCACTGTTTCCCCAACGGTGTACAGCTTCCTCGCCCGGTTGGACAGGTTCAGTGCCTAAAGATAAAGATTGACTTAGGATCCATGGACAAAGCCAAGGATACTGGGAAGTAAAGGGGGAACTCAGGAAGTGAGAACACGGCAAAAGAATGGGCTTCATGTAGACACAACATTTTCAAGGGGCTGTGCCTTCTTGCCTCCAAATTTCACACACCGTGTTCTCTCTTCTTGACTATGCTTTCCTGTTATTCTCACCTTCTCCAAACCCACACCTCCCCACACTTTTTTGCTCAGAAAATTCCTATTTATTCTTTAGGGTCAACTTAGATAGAACATATTCTGAGAAGACTTCACTGACTTTCAAGCTTGGGTTTGATACCCCTCTGTGTACTCTTATAACATCTTGTGTTTACCTCTTTCATTCTATTCATCACCCTGAACTATAATTGTTTTGTTTTTTCTATTTCCCCACCAGATATAAATTCTGTGAGGACAAGGACTACATCTGTCTATTTCACTACTGTATCACATGCCACCGGGTAGGGAATCAAATATTGAAAGATGGATTGAATGGAGGGGTGAAGAGAGGCAGCATGTATTGATTCTGGCCTTGCAGACTTTTGATGTGGCAATGTCATTTGGAGCCATACTCTAATGAGGAGGTTGCAACCATTCCAAAGAAGGACAGAGATCTTAGAATGGGGAGGAAAGTTGTGGGGTTCACACAATAGAAGAAAAATGACTAGTTTCTTGTCAGAAATTTGCAGACAATGTCTAGATACCTGAATCTTCTAGTATGGGCCTCCTGTTTGTTCTCATGTTAAAGAGATCAGAAGGCTGATCCCCATAGTTCTGTCACTTACAAGGATGCCTGGCACTTTAGAGTTAGAGGTGGATTTTCAAACCAGCTTGCACTCTGCTCACCGGTCACCATCTTCCTGGAAGAAGGAAAGCTTTCTTCTAATTCCCACAAAGATAGTGTATGGGCTACAAGTGGCCCTAGATTTTCACCCCAATATTTCTCCTAGAAATTCTACTGTCATCTTAATCCACCAATACATTCTTCTTAGGAACATACCAGGATTCTTGGTTATATAGTAAAAAGAGGGAAATTTCCTAAAATGTTAAGCTACTCTAAAGTTCTAGAGAAATCAGTCCACTTCTATGCCTCCCCTTCGGTATGGAAAAGAAAAGTAACATCTAATTACCCTTCAAGATAATCACTATACTTTTCTTTTTTCAGTAAATCTCAATGAAATGGAAAAGTCATTGATTTAGTCCAGGTCTTGGCTATGTGACTATAGGCATTGCATAGCATTAAGCCTTATTTCTCTGTAAAATAAGGATAATGCAATTATTTCACAGGGCTATGGATTGATAATGAATGTGAAAAATGTCTCTTGACATTTCATAAATGAAGCATTGGCTAAACATAGGAAATTAGTCTGTTTTAAATTCTATTTTATTAGCAATATTTATTTGTCTCACTAAGAGCTCTATTTTATAAATTCCTTTTAGATTGTAACTGTTGCAAAAACCTGGAATATATATGAAGAATCAAAATAGTGGGAATGAATGATCACGATTGTAAAAATGTACATTTGTAGAAATGGCTGAGACAGCCTAGTTAGTGACCTTCTATCCTGCAAACCAGCAGAAATCTAGTATCTTCAGAGGGAATAAGGTGACTAAAACACTGATTTGTGAGGAGGCAAATGCCAGTGTGAGGGTTTCTGGGAATTCCAGGGACTTGATCAGACTTTTAACCCAAAGACATCTGGATTACTTGTCTGGGTGTCTTGATGAGTCAACATCTACTAAGGGAATAAAAAGAGACATTGGTGTCGTAAGAGAGGAAAGCAAAGGGGAAACCCAGGGACTACCATGGAAAAATCAATGATGGAGCTCTCTAGTGGTGAAAGAATACCAGGAAGAAAAGGCCACTGTTTGATGTTCTGGCCTACAAACATTCCTATCTCCTCATGTATGAATTCTCTCCTTAGGCTTATAGCCAATGCTCATAACTATTATAGTTCCATTTCTTTCTTTTTATTTCTTTCTTCTTTATTGAGATACAATGAACTCTATTTTCATTTTTAAGGGACAAAATGAGACTTCACCTTAGTATGTAGGACATAAGAAAAATACAGTTAAAACGTTAAAAGCAGCACATCAGAGGGAAGATGAGCAAAACCATAATAAGGAGATGGAAAAGCTCCCAGCTCTGCAGAACTCAGAAGGCAGAGCGAACACATTAAAAAAAAAAAAAAAAAAGAGTCAGGCAGAGGAGGGGTTAGTCAGCCACTAAAGATTTAGAAAAAGAAGTCTCTAAGCAAAAGTGAGTTTAGAGGGATAAAGCCCTGGTCCATAGAGCATTCTAGCCTATGGCAAAATTGCCATTTGAGATGGATGCCCAGGCCTTATGAATGCTGTTTCATGTTGTATTGCATTTAAATGTTGGTGGTTTTAAGAGTCTGCCCTTGGCCTGTTCTTTCTGACTTTAAATTCTTTCCCAAGACGTTTTCACCTTGTGGAGAGGTAGGAAGAAGAAGAGGTTTGCAAGGCTGAAAAGGCAGGTCCTGGGCAGAGAACAGCTTGCCAATTTTCCCCTGGATTGCATCTCCCCCTCCTCCCCAGGTACCTATATCTATGTACACACATTTCATATTTTAATTTCCAAAGAAACATTAAATAAGGCTGTATAGCTAGCCAAAATCAAGAGTTAAGGCCAGTTATCATTTTCACCAAATTTCCCTCCATCTTGGAATACTAGTAAGTGCTCACGTTTACTAAGGGGGCTTTCTTTGGTGATGCCCAACACAGTCCGCTTACCTTTTTATATACGGAGGCCATGATGGTTGTCCGTACATTTACGCCCAGCGTGAAGCACAATTGAAAGTAGTACTGAAGGCAGAAAGACTGGAGGAGGGCCACAACGAAGAAAAGGATTGAATAGAGATACCCAATCCACACGTAGGCGTCACGGTCATTTGCGAAGGAGATCAGCAATCTGCCAGAGCAAAACCGAGTAAGTGATGGCCGCCAAGCCTCCGAGGGCTCCACACTCCTCGCGCACAGCCAGCTACCCTCCCCTCCCCTGTAGGTGACAAAGTGACCAGAACCGCCCGATGCTCGTGGAAGACTGCGTGCCACAATCATGGTAGTGCTCTTGCTTTGGTTTGAAGATGAGCAGGAAG
>NW_006285779.1:4861472-4861701 GCF_000327345.1 Myotis davidii
TGCAAGGTCGATCTCCAGTTGGGGGAGTGCAGGAGGCAGCCGATCAATGATTCTCTGTCATCATTGATGTTTCTCTCTCTTCCTCTCTGATATCAATAAAAAAACATTTTTTTAATGATAAGTTCCTGCTGCAGACACAGGGGGCAAAAGGGAGAGTGGTAGAGGAGGCACCAAGACAGCGCTGGGCTGAGACTCACTTCAGCAGCTGTGGGTTCAGAAACGTGAGCGT
>NW_006285779.1:4861769-4887513 GCF_000327345.1 Myotis davidii
ATGCCATAGATTTTGAAGAGGGTCTTGACCAACCAGGATTTAGGAAAGTCTTCTGCGGTCCCAGACTTCTTCTTTTTCTTTTTAGCTTCTTCCTAGGTACAACACCAAACAGCAACAGTGTCCCCAGAGCTGCGGGTGTAGGTTCTGTCCTGCACTGACAGCTCCAGGGCAGAGCCCTGAGCCCTGTCGCCTTCTTGTTCAGGTTTGGTGACACACAGTGACTCTCAATAAGTATTTTCAAGTTTAAAAAAAGTCAACGAATTAACTGTTAATGCTAAATTCCACTAAAGTACAAATTCTAGAATGCTAAGGTATTATTTTATCCTATCTTTCTATTTGAAAAACATTTTATTAGCCCTAGCCAGATTGGCTCAGTGGTTAGAGTGTTGGCCTGCAGACCGAAGGGTCCCGGGTTTGATTCTGGTCAAGAGCATGTACTTCAGTTGTAGGCTCCTGCCTGGCCCGGCCCTAGTCAGGGGCGTGCAGAGGGCAACCAATCAATGTGTTTCTCTCACTTTGATGTTTCTTGCTATCTTTCCCTGTCTCTTCTACTCTCTCTGAAATCAATGGAAAAATATCCTTGGGTGAGGATTAAACAAACAAACAAACAAACAAACAAATAAACATTTATTATAGAAAATTTCAAATATACCCCAAAGGAAAGCAAATAGTGCATCATACCCCTATGTTTCCATCACTAAGGTATTCTTAGTGTTGTGACTATAAATAATAATATAAAATACACTGCAAAGTATAAATGATGTAAAAAAAGGTGAGAACAGAATCACCATGACGCGATGTCCTCTTGCCTGAGACATACAACACATTCACACAGACCCTCACGGAAAAGTTACCAGGACAAGGACATCTTGGCTTTGACTCTGGTTCTTGTTCAGCCCATGCAGCTTGGTTCCAGAGTTCCTCTGGGCTTTCTGCTGCCGTCTCTGCAGTGCCCGCCTGGCCTTCTGCAGCTCCCCGGCCACGTGTGTTTCAAATCTGCTGACTAGCACCTTGGTTTTACTCTGTTCATCCACATCCCAGACATCTTCGAGCGTCAGAGGCTGCTTGTAGCCTTTCAGAACAATGCTAGAATGAGATGAGCCAGAGGCTGAGACCTTACAGGCTGGGTCGGAAGCTGTCTCCTGGAAGCCTCTATCAAAGCCCACGCCCCAGTTCTGGGATGGAGGGCCAGAAGAACGAGACTTCTCCCTTGCTCCACTACTCCATCTCCTGACCCTTTAATCTTGACAGAAGAGTGAGGAGAACAGGAAAGGGGTCCAATGTGGGTCACAGAAGGTGGTAGAAGAGAAGAGAAGAGAAGGGGAGGGGCTTTACTGAATTAAGAGCCAAAAGGGCACCACCTCCCCCTGCTCCTGCTCCTTCCTCCTCAACACTGGCTGCCTCTTTGCTGCTCTGGCATCTCCTGCAGGGGCCTCCATGATGCTCTTAAGGAACTGAGCAGATCTGGAGGCCACCTCCATATTATCTCCCTAGGTCAGAGCTCCTCAACCTAGGATTTGAGAAAAGGGATAGAAAACAAATTATGTCTTTATTTTTAAAAGCTTGTAACTGATATTTAGCTTTTCCTTCTAATATGAGTAAAGGCAGCCAACCAGAGTTGTAAAAAGGAGTACCTGTGCCTTTGTCCCTGGGAGAAATCACAGATGTTTTCATAGCTCATTTACATTCATCACTATTGTGAAACTATGGTCATTGTTAGACCCATCACTAGATCTTGTTATTTAATGCATTAATCAAGAAGCACTTGATTTCCACATCACACATTTGGTCTTTAAAAAATAATATTTAGATAACCATATTTCAATATATTTGTTTTCCTTAATAACCTTGTCTTTTGTTTTATTCATTGAAAACATTACCTGGGTGTTACCAGACAAAAGAGTCTATGGAACTACAAAGGACAAGAATGCCTGCTCCAGATCCTCTGGGAGCCCAGGACAACTAATTCATCCCTGGCCCTCCAAATCTGTGCCTCACTGCCTGCCCCCACATTCCCCTGCTCCTATTCTACTGTCTCCTTTTCTTACAGCCCTTCCTTTTCTCCAAGGAACCCCCCGGCTACCAAGAGCAAATATATTCCATCTTTTCCTCAGCTTTCCAGTCTGCCCAATGAAGGGAATTAACTAAATTAATCTGTCAGAACATCCTCAGACTCTAAGAAGTGGAGATATGGAGGCCACAGGAGGCATTTTGAAAAATTAAGATTTCCATCACTTTCCAACGATTGAGGAGGTGGGGAGAGAGACAACCCATTCTCCAGGCATTTCCTACCTGTCATACCAACTAAAGGTAATTTTACTCAGAAATGAAGCCGTGAGTGATGGATTCTGCAAAACACACAAAAAATCAGAAAATAAATCAATTGGAAACAGGAACTCCATGGGACTCTAAAATCAGAAACTGATCTATGTTCTAGAAACTAGATATGGTACCGAAATAGGCTGGTCAACATACATTTATTTGGAGACCCTAAGGTTACCAATTGAACAACAATCAGACCTTCTGGCATAGAGGTACGGATTAACTGTCTATGCTAAAGACTGGTAGGTCAAAATCCAAGTCAATATTTCCATATTCTAGTCACCTTCCATTGCCTTATGTCACAAAATGGTCTTATACTGTATTCTGGGCTCGGGGGACTTCCAAGAGACAAAGCCATCTCGGGGGACCTGTGTAACACCTAGACACCTAGCCCTTGATGCCTTATATATTGATCAAGGGGCCATCCCCAAAAATAATCTATGCGGTGGGTCTATTTCAAGTCTCACATCTGATGAGCCTTTTTCTGAAAATGCTGACAGGACCAGGATCAGGATCTGGAATGCATAGCAGATGAAGAACAGGCAGGAGTAGGCTAGACTGGAGTTGTTGCCCTATGGGAAAAGGAAAAACAAAACAAAGAGAAAATGAACCTTTCATCCAAATGAAGTCTACACAGCCCACATAGGTGAATATCTGTGATGAAAGCCTATATCAAACCCCCTAAATATGATTCTATCCTGGAACTCAACTTACTGCAGGCCCGTGGCTGAGACTGAGAAGGGGCCTTGCAGTTTCCTCTCGTGTCACCCTTTCTTCCCTCCTTACCTTTAAAAGCGTCCGGATCCGAGTCTGTAACTGGAAAGTGCCGCAGAGTATTGAGAGAATCCAGAAGAGGGACAGGAACCAAGAGTCCTTCTGCACACACCAGCGCCTGCTGTGTTGGATCAGCAAAACCAGGAGCTAGAGAGACAGTCACATCAAGTTCTGAACTACATCGTCACGAGCCAAGGAAAAGAGGCAAAGGGGATGTGGGAAAACAAAGGAAGACAGGAGGACCGTGGGAGGAGACTTGTACTTAATCTGGCCGGGCAGAAAGCACACAGATGCCAAACTGTAGATTTCCTCCCTGACACCACCCAGCTTTCTCTTGTCAGGGCCTCCATGCTCTCCCTGGGACCCCCGTTCGCACCCCCTCTCTATTCACCACACTGGGGTGGGAAGTTAGCAAAGAAGGCAGAAGGTCACCATCTGCATTTTAATGTAGTTACTTTGGGAGCCAGAAAAATCTTTTCAAGACCCAAGGAAATTAACGTCAGGCACTGACTGCAGCAGCCGGGTGATGGAGGCATATTCTGCTGGATAGGGGCAAGGTGTCTGCATCACGATTTTCTAATAGTATCACGGATTAAGCAGTCAATAAAAACACTTCCTTGTAGCATCTCACTTATTAGTAGATGTAATTGAATAAATGTTGGTTTCCTAAACTCAGTAAACCAATATTCTGGGGGGAGGGGGAGAAGCCATGATTTAAGCAGTTGCCAATTTCCATGGTATAAATACCCCCACTGTAGTGGGTTTCAAGTTCCAGCACGATGTCCCCAGATGCAGGATTGGGAAGGGATGCACACAGTCAGCTCTGTGAGCGGGCTGCAGCACACCACCTCTTAGACCAGTGATGGCGAGCCTTTTGAGCTCGGCGTGTCAGCATTTTGAAAAACCCTAACTTAACTCGGTGCCGTGCCACATATAGAAATTTTTTGATATTTGCAACCATAGTAAAACAAAGACTTATATTTTTGATATTTATTTTATATATTTAAATGCCATTTAACAAAGAAAAATCAACCAAAAAAATGAGTGTCATAGGTTCGCCATCACTGTCTTAGACCCTTCTTTGTTTGTTCTAAGCAGGGTTACCAAACAAGATGCCTGCAGGGGTCAAGCAGACCATGGTACTGAGTGAAGTCGGGGAGACTATACTGAGCTCATGACTGGTCTAATGGGGGCAACTGCTACTCAGTCCTAGTTGACCATTGCCCTGTGGGAATGGAGGCCCTGATTTTTCAAGAAAGACGGGAAATCCAAGTAATTATGAGGCATAATTAAAATGATGGCATCAATTCAATTGCTTTTAAAACACTGGATAGGCAGCCCCCAAAAATCATGCTTGTAGAAGAAACATCAAGTTTCTGTCATCAAGTTTATACAAACAATGCTATACACAGTGATCCATCGATTATAGTCTACAGTCAATCAATTTAAAAGTAATATTTATGGCATTTAAGAAAACTATTTCATATCAATAAACCTGAGTTTCACATGTGATCCTTAGATGGCGAAATATGAGTACACAAGATACATATCTTAGTCATTAAAGGTAGTACTTGCCCTAAGGAGAAGGCTCTATAAACCAGTGTTCAAAAGAAGATGAAAAAACTAACATTTGTTTTGCCCCATTATAATCAAGCTTTGCCTCATCACAGGTCCCTTGAAAAAGGTAGATGACATTGGACTTTATTTCATTTCAAAAGAGTAAATTCCAGCTACATGACTTTGAATAGAGATAAGATAAAACAGGGCAGACGTGGTGACGGGCCTTACCCATGTGCCCAGGTAGAGGCTTGGGTTGGTATATCTAACGGCAGGGACCGTGCCTTGTCCAGAGTCTTCTATGAGTACAAAGGCCAGCTCTATGGCTGCTAGAATAAGAAGAAGCCCAACAAGCACCTGGGAAGAAAAAAAGACCACTGTTAGGAGGATTTCATTCTTTAAAATAAAATGGTTCCAGTAACTGATGGTTAAAATGGTATGCAGTGATTCAGATAACACGCCAATAAATATTTCTGGCGTGAATGGATACATGTGTTCAAGCAATGGAATAAAGTTTGAAGTATGCTAAGTGTTTTTGAGGAATGTTGAGTGTGATGGTTTTAAAGTAAGTCCGCAAATTCTTTGATATGCCTCTCTTCCATACAGCTCCCCTTTCCCTGAGTGTGAGCTAACTTGGTGATTTGTTTCTAATGAGTAGAATACGGTGGGAGTGACAGTGTGTGACTCCCGAGACTAGCTGGCTGCCTCCTTGTTCTTTCTCTTAGATCACTCACTGCCCCATCATGAGGACATTCTAGCTCTACGTGTAGGTTCGCTCGGTAAGGAGCTAAGACCTGCCAACATGTGAGTGAGTTATCTTAGAATCAGGTCCTCTAGCCGCAATCAAAACTTCAGACATGCTGAAACTGGTTTGGCTCAGTGGATAGAGCGTTGGTCTGTGGACTGAAAGGTCCTAGGTTCGATTCCGGTCAAGGGCATGTACCTGGGTTGCGGGCACATCCCCAGTAGGAGATGTGCAGGAGGCAGCTGATCGATGTTTCTCTCTCATCGATGTTTCTAACTATCTCTCTTCCTTCCTCTCTGTAAAAAATCAATAAAATATATTTTTAAAAAACAACAAAACTTCAGACAACCTTAGTCCCAGCATAGTAACTATCAGTTCCTGAGAGACCCTGGAGCAGAATCCAGATAAGCTGCTACCAGATCCCTGATGCAGAGAAACTGTGAGATAAAAACTGTTTACTTTTAAGGTGCTAAGTTTGATGTGATCAGTTACACAGCAATAGATACCTAAGGCAACAGATTTAAAAAGAGGATCCCCCACTCCAGTTGGAATGGCACAATTACCTTTCTTTGGTCTTAGTCCCACCCATTTCCCCATATAACCTTTGAAGTTAACATTGCAAACAATTGCAACTCTGTCATCCTAAAATGACTACAAGCCAATCAATATTTGTCCTATGAGCTAATGAGACATGATATACTTGTACTGTTCTAGAGGGTCACCCACCCTCATCAGGATGGAAAATTACTACCTCTGCTGAGGAGGTCCCCCAGCATCTGAACTCTCAAAATAAAGATCTTTAGTACTGTCTTGCCTACTCTTCTTACTTCCATCCATCTATCCCAACTCATTCCCATCTCTCATTCATCCAGAATGACTCAGGCAAAGGTACTGGGCCCTTTGTAATGAAAACCAGCCAAGGAGGGAAACGCATCACTTTTAACCATAGAAACAGTGCTGTTACTTGTTTCTGGCGTATATAATATGCTGCACAGTATTATGCTTTCCTCACATGAGACTGAATTGTTTTTTAGGGAAAAAATAATTGCTCTTGCAGTGCTAATTTATGTTTGCTCTTAGGTAAATTAGGAGGTAAAATAGAGCAAGTTGGAGCTAAAGCACCCACCCTTGAGGTAAAGAGAATACCAACCAGCACACCGCTCCCCAGGCCAAGGAAAAGGAGGTGTCCTTGTCATGGGCTTACATATTTAAACTCATACACATTTATTAAAAATACATGAAGCAACCCATATAAAAAAAGGACCAATTTACACTATAAAGAACTCTTACAAAGCAATTTTTAAAAACCAACAAACCAACAACCAATGCAAAATATCTATATATATAAAAGCCTAAGTGACCAAACAACCAGTCGACCAGTCGCTATGATGCACACTAACCACCAGGGGGCAGATGCTCAATGCACAGGATCAGGCCTGTGGGGACCAGGCTCCCTCCTGTCTGGATCGGGCCTGCGGGGATCGGGCCGAAACTGGTTCTCTGACATCCCCCAAGGGGTCCCGGATTGAGAGAGGGCACAGGCCAGGCCCAGGGACCCACTGATGCACAAATCCATGCATTGGGCCTCTAGTAGAATATAAATGGTTAATTTAAAGAAAAAGAATTCAAAAGGCTTTTAAGCATAAGAAAAGTTGTTTAATCTCATTAATAAAAAAAGAATGCAATTTCAAATTATGACATACCACTTTTCACTTATCTGATTAGTAAATATAAAAAAGTTTGATAATAAAACGTTGGTTAGAGGAAAAACCTCAATGCAGGGAACTTTATACTATCTATAAAAATTTTGAGTCCACATACCCTTAGCCCAGTAATTTCATTTCCAGGAGTTCATCCTACAGACACACTCATATCTATGAAGCTATTTATTACAGCATTGCTTATGATAGTAGAAGATTAGAAACCACCTAGATTTCTATCATTAGGGCACATGAATTATGGTACACTCAAATAACAACATCTCAAATTGCCAATAAAAGAAGCAGATCTTTATGTGCTAAATGGAAAAACTTTTAAGACACAGAAGAGTATATATGTGACATTAACATTTGTGTGAAAAAATATATGTAGGTAGTTACTGTACAAGTATGAATTATCTCTGGAAATGGTATTGATGGTTGCCAACTCAAACAGGAATGAGTAACTGGAGTATCATGTACTTTTTTGTACCTTTTAAATTTTGTAACCCTCTGTAAATTATCTATCAAAAAGATAGAATGTTAAATACACTAACGCCCCCATTTTAAAAAATGAGCAAGTGATGTGAATAGACAATTCACAAATGAAAAATAATCTTAACAAAAAAATTTTAAAACATATTTTTATTGATTTCAGAAAGGAAGGAAGAGGGAGAGAAATAAAAACATCTATGATGAGAGAATAATTGATCGGCTGCCTCCTGCACACCCCATACTGGGAATTGAACCTGCATATGCCCTGATCGGGAATTGAACTGTGACCTCCTGGTTCATAGGTCAATGCTCAACCACTGAGCCACTCCGGCCAGGCAATCTTAACAAATTTCAAAAAAATCAATTGTATTAGTACATACAGAAATGCAAGGTAAAACAATATGATGCCATTTTGCATGTAAAGTTAAAAATATATGATGTAATGCTGGCAAGGGTGCAAAGATGAACTTTAATGCACTTTTAAGACTATAAGTTCACAAAAATCTTCCTAGATTATGAAAAGTTTCCATTATGTTTCAAAAGACTTAAACTGATCATATACTTTGATATAGCAATTTTACTTCGAAGAATCTATTCTGAAGAAATATTCTGAATTGTAGGTAAATATTTATGCACAAGAATGTTAATGGGAGCCTCATTTTTTAAAAATATTTTTTTATTAAATTCAGAGAGGAAGAAAGAGTGAGAGAGAGAGAGGAACATCAATGCTGAGAGAATCATTGATTGGCTGCCTCCTGCATGCCTCCTACTGGGGATCAAGCCCACAACCTGGGCATGTGCCTGACTGGGAATCAAATCATGACCTCCTGGTTCATAGGTTGATGCTCAATCATTGAGCCACACCCGGTTGGGCCTGGAGCCCCATTTTTACTAGTGAAACACTTATAAAACAAAAATTACCCCAAAACAGTTGTGGAGAGATTTGTTGGGAGGAGTTAATGCTGCAAGAGTTGTTAAAATAAGAGTTGTATGGTATACTCATGTGATGAATGACTTTAGTGATCAGAATTATGTTTCAAACAATGTTAGCCCTGGCTGAGTTGGTTAGAGCACTGTCTCGATATGCTAAGGTTGTGGGTTTGATCCTTTGTCAGGGCATATACAGGAATCAACCAATGAATGCATAAATAAGTGGAACAACAAATTTATCTCTCTCTCAAAATCAATCAATAAAAGTTTTTTAGAAGAATAATGTTAAATCAGGGAAATGCTTTTTATATCATCTGAAGTTAAAAAAAAAGTAGACTACAAAATTGCATATACAATGAGTTCAATTATAATTTAGAAAAAGGCAAGAGTTTCCTGTCCAAGACACAGGTTTAGTACTTTATCTCCCATCCTTCCCAACCCCTTGAACTGGTAGTAAAGTACCCAAGAAATAAACGCATAACAGCACTGAGGATATGAATGAAAAAGGGTAAGCTCAGTAGATCAGATAAGTTTTAGAAGACAAAAATCATACATGTCAGTAGTGACAGGTAAAAGCAGAGAAAACCATCGCCCAAAACACAAGAAAAGACAGCAATGAAGGAGGGTTAAGATTGACATTACTGGTTGCTGTGCTTGTGTCTTCTATCTGCCCCAACAGATTCACTCTCCACTCTTGTTCCTTCAAGCCTAGAGCGGTAAGTTTGCTGCTTATGCTCCAGGTCCCTCTGTAAATACAACTTCCTCATATTATCCTGTTTTGCTTCAGCCATCTATTTCCTCCTGGGACCCTGGCTGGTAGAGTTGCCTCCTCACAGCCATTCTCCTCTTCCTAACAGGGCTCCTCTATTGTAAAATATCTCCCCTACTCAGCTCAGCCATATGTTTGGTGGAAGTTGGACCCATTTCCAACCCCATGAGGTGAATTAAAACCAGTGATAATGGTTCCATTCCACTGGCCTGTGACTGCTTTAGCCATGGACATATGATACAATTCTGGCCAAAGAGAAGTAGGGACAGCTTGTGGGAACTAGCTTTTGGGGGCTTCTGGGGAAAGTTTTCTTCATCGTTCAAAGTGATATATAGATCCAGAAGATAAAGAACTCTTTACAACTCAACGATAGAAAGACACAAATAACCTAACTAAAAATAGGCAAAAGGTTGATTCAAACAAAACATTTTTTCCAAAGAAGGTATTCAAATGGCCAAAAGCATATGAAAAGATTCTCAACATTATTAGTCATTAGGGAAATGTAAATCAAAACCTCAATGAGATACCACTTCACATCTAGGACAGTGACGATCAAAAAGGTGACAATAACAAGTATTGGTGAGGATGAGTATAGTAGTCCCCCCTTATCCTCGGGGGGATGTGTTCCAAGACCCACCGTGGATGCCTAAATCTGCAGGTAGTACTGAACACTATATACACTATGTTGTTTCATATATGTACATAAGCTTGATGGCTCTCTTTGGCAGATCTGAGCCGCCAGCATCACTATTCTTGCACTTGGTGCCTTTGTGAAGTAAAACAAGGGTTCCTGTACACAAGTGCTCCAATACTGAGACAGTCAACCTGATCGCCCGGACGGCTACCGAGTGACTAACGGGTGGGTCGTGTATACAGCGTGGAGACAAAGGAGTGATCCCCATCCCAGGCGAAACAGCTGGATGGTAAGAGGTTTCACCACACTCCTCAGGACAGCATACAATTTAAAACTTATGAATTGTTTATTTCTGAAACTTTCCATTTACTATTTTCAGACAGTGATTGACCTCAGGTGACTGAGGCCACGGAATGAAAAGGATAAGGAAGGACTACTGTGTTCGGAAGTCACACTTTGCTGGCAGGAATATAACACGGAGCAGGCACTTTGGTAAACAGTTTGTTGGTTCCTCAAAATATAGAGTTTCCATAAAATTACCACGTGAGTCAGCAATTCTATCCCTAAATATACACCCAAGAAAACTGAAAACCTATGTCCACCCAAAAACTTGTACACAAATGTTCCTAACATCATTTAAAACAGGCAAAAAAATAGAAACAATGCAAATATCCATCAACCAAGGATTAAATAAATAAAATACGGTATATCCTTACAATGGTATTATACACACACACACACACACACACACACGCACACACGCACACACACACACACACACACCCCTAAGCGACTGGTCGACCGTTTGACTGGTTGCTCTGATGTGAACTGACCATTAGGGGGCAGACACTCAATGTAGGAGCTGCCCCCTGGTCAGTGCACTCCCACAGCGGGAGGGCCGCTCAGCTGACCAGTAGGTGCCAGACGCCGGGCTCAAGGCTGGCGAGCCCAGCTCTGGCGGTGCAGCCTCTCCCGCCTCCACAGCAGTGCTACCAGGCAGCGGTGGCGGCGGCAGGTGCAGGGGGGCCAGGATGAGTGGGCGTGGCGCAGCGCCCGGTGGGGCTGGGGGTCCTCCCAGCTGCATGCCACTTTGTGCACTACTACATCCACCGAGGGGTCCCGGATTGCGAGAGGGCACAGGCCAAGCTGAGGGACCCCACCAGTGCACGAATCTGTGCATCGAGCTTCTAGTTCAGCCATAAAAAGGAATGAAATACTGATACAAGCTACAACCTGGATGAACTTTGAAAACATAATGCTAAATGGAAGAAGACAGACACAAAAGGCCACATACTGTATGATTGCATTTATATATGAAATATCCAGACTGGGCATTTAGAGAGACCAAAAGCTAATTTGTGTTGCCAGGGAGAGGGGGAGGAGGGGATGAGAAGCAACTGTTTCATTGGTAAAAGGTTCCCATTTCAGGTGACGAAAAAGGCCTGGAATTAGATAGTAGCGATGACTGTACAACATTATGAATGTATTTAATACCACTGAATTGTATACTTTAAAATGGCTAAAATGGTTAATTTTACCTTATGTATATTCTACTACAATAAAAAAAACTTTCAAAAAAATGAAGTACTGATTCATGCTACAACATGTATAAAACCTTGAAAAATCCTATGCTAAGTAAAATAAATCAGACACTAGGCAGTGGTTCTCAACCTAACCCTTTAATACAGTTCCTCATGTGGTGGTCACCCCCAACCATAAAATTATTTTCGTTGCTACTTCTTAACTGTAATTTTGCTCCTGTTATGAATCGTAATGTTAATATCTGATATGCTATATGTGTTTTCCGATGGTCGCGACCCAGAGATTGAGAACCGCTGCACTAGAGGTTACGTATTGCATAATTCCAAATATAAGAAATGTCCTGGACAGACACATTCATAGAGACAGAAAGTAGATTTAGAATTGCCAGGGACTGGCAGAGAGGAGGAGGAGAACAGGGTGCTACTGCTTAATAGGCCCAGGGTTTCATTTTGGAGCGATGAAAATATTCTGGAATTTGGACAGTGGTGATGGTGACTATAACCATCACCACTGACTTACACACTTTAAAGAGGTGCCTTCTATGGTATGTGGATTATATCTCAATAAAGCTACTTGTCGAAGTGACACATAGGGGCACCTGACCTCTTTATCTGCCTCTGGACACTGACATGGGTGTGATGCCTGGAGCTGCTGCAACCATCCTGCAGTCATGTGCTAGCTTGGCAATTGCCTTGATGTGCTGAGTAATCAGAAGAAAGATAAAGACAGTCAGCTACCTGCTGATGTTGTTGAGCTGCTGTGTTAACAAATCCTGGAGTACACTACCTCTGGACTGTTTGTTACATAAGAAAAATTCTTTACTGTTTAAACCAGCAGGTATGACTTCCAGGTGAGAGAGTCTTAACCAGTATAAATGTGTTCTCTGTAGTCAGCCCTGGCGGTGAGTAAGAATGGGAAACAGGACAGAAGTCAGTCTTGATTGAAATTCCGTGTACAGAGCTAGTATAGTTCCACCAGGCACTTTCTCCTCTTCCTGACCCCCAACCCATCACTGCAAATCTGCAGACAACAATTCTATTTACCACCCGTACCCCCAAACAGTCTAAAACAGGAGTACTCTCTAAAGAAACAGAATCCTTCCCCTGAAAAAGGCCCAGTGGGTAGAAGGGGTATTGTTGCCCCATAGCAACTTCATCTAGAGTAAATTCATTGGGCACGCAGAAGGGGTAGAAAGGTACCACCCAAGATCCTGCTCTTGGAGGAAGCCCATAGTCCAGATAGTCATCCAAGTCTCAGAGCCCAGACAGTCCTCCCATCAGGAAGAGACCAGATGGGGAAGCAGGCATATATAATGGCAGAGGAACCTACTCCACCCTCATATGTTCATTAACATATAAACATATTTAAAAAATCAGAACACTAATAACCACCAGAAAGTTGAGAAAAACCAGTACTATTGAAGAAGAAAACCAATATAATTAATCAGAACAACTGATTCTTGGATGAAGCAAACAGGAATTATTAACTGAACAGAAAAGAACGATTATTTTAAAATTAATATCCTATGAGAGATTTGAGAAGACACTGCATCCATTAATAGGTTGTTGGTTTGTATTGTTGCTTTCTTAAGAGGTACACTCAAAAAGTAGGAAGAATTCTTAGAAGTCAAATCTGTGATTACTAAAACAAAAGCTCTTTAGCATGACAGGAAGAAAAACTGGAGAAATTTTTCAAAGCATAGAAAGAGAAAAAGAAATTTTAAAAAGAAAATTTAAAAAGAGACAAATTGAGAAGGATGGTCAATTCAGAGTCCAACAGCAATCTAAACAAAGTCCTGGAGAAATAGAATTTCAAAATTGGAGGGGAAAAATGAAAAGGTAATATATGAAAGTTAGTATATAATATATTAAAAGGGTAAGGTTAAAAAAAAAAGTACTTAGGTTGAGAGTGTAGAACCCATCAAACGTAAACAGCCTCTCATGAAACTTCAGGACATCAAGAATAAAGAGGAGAGCCTGGCGGGCGTGGCGCAGTGGTTGAACGTCTACCTAGGAACCAGGAGGTCATGGTTTGATTCCCAGTCAGGGCACATGCCCGGGTTGCAGGCTCAGTCCCAGTGTGAGGCGTGCAGGAGGTAGCCGATCAATGATTCTCATCAATAATCTCTCTCTCTCTCTCTCTCTCTCTCTCTCTCTCTCTCTCTCTCTCTCTCTCTCTCTCTCTCTCTCTCTCTCTGTCTGTCTCTCTCTTCTTTCCTCTCTGAAATCAATAAAAATATATATTTTAAAAAATGAATACAGAAGACAAAAGCTTCTAGAGAGAATAACAAGGAATGAGGAAGTCCTAATTCGATAGCTCAGGATGCAGGAGAACAATGTAGTGACATCTTCAGAATGAAAAAAAAAATCTTTTGTGAGCCTAGCATTCCATATTCAGATGAACATTTTCAGAAAGCAAAGACGTAGAGACTTTATCTACTGCTGCATTTTCTGAAATTTTTATTTGAGGATGTTCTCTAGATCCAAGAAATTTGGGAGCCCTGATTCTCTCATCTTACACAAGAGGCATCAAGATGTCGAGTCTAAAATGGATGGCAGATCATTTTTAGGTATAAAGGTAACCAACAGAAGAACTGAAAATAATCATACAAAATTAAAAAACTGAGAGGAAGAGGAAGAAAGAAAAAGGAAGCTGAGAATTGGGTCAATGAGAGCAGAAATATATATATACATATTTGATAGGTCAAGAAATACAGGTATAAGTATATTATTTGCAGATATGGAGGTAGCCATCAAAATAATTTTAAATGGCCTGGACAATAGGACTGGGAAGTAGTGGAAAATTAACTATTTTAACCATTTTAAAGTATGCAATTCAGTGAGAGACTCTTTTCTTTTTAAGAGAGTGGAAGGAAACATACCAAAATGTTAATAAGAGCATATCAGAGTGATACAATTGCGAATAGATTTTTAGGATGACAAACTTCCAATTTCCCAAACTTTCTACAATAACCATGCATTATTTTTATAATCAGAAACATATACACACTTTGCTTATTTAGGACCAGGGAAATCTTGCAGTTTAATGATTACCAAGTCCTTAATAGTCTTTGCCCTTGATCTCTAATTTATTGGAGGAACTTCAATTTGAGTTTACTAAACTCAAAGATTTAGCCGAAGTTGACTTCCCTGGAACAACTTCCACAAACTTACCTTTGATCTCGCTTCTGAAACTTTTCAGCACAAGCTAGGCAATCTTCTTTGTTATACTTTTGCAAATACTTGAAGATGATTCCCACGTCTCATTGGCTCAACACAAGTTCATTTTTTGCTATACATCTTTCTCACACCTCAGCACTTTCACAACCGCCAGAACCAGATTTCTCTTCTGTTCTCCTAGAACTATGACATCATTCATTCACTCACTCATTTTGTAATTCAATTCATTCAATTAACTATGCATCAAGTCCTTTCCAGTACGGATGCACCTTTAAACAAATAAATTTCCAGAGTCTCTCACCCGCTTGGTCAAGCAAATGAACTTACTTCAGGCGAGGTAAACACTGCACTAGTGACTGAACAAGAATGGCAGTAACAGCTATTCAGGAAAGTGGGAGGGGAACCAAAAGCCCAAAGGTAGATAGAAGAAGCAGCAGAAAAATAAAATCGAGTGGAGGAGTGAGTTAAGAAGATACTTGTAGAAGAGAAGTTTTATTTTGTGAGGAATTATACTTCTGACTTTTTTCAGAGAAAAACTAATTATTTTGAAATTTTTAAGAGAAAGCTAACCTGTGTCTTCATCCTCAAAATAGAGGACAAAAAAAAGTGAAGTATAAATTATAAATGGAGCTCCTAAGACTGTGAGCAAGGGCAAGGGGATTATTTGCTACAGGGGGAGAAAAAGCAAATACATTGCTTTTCTCTTTCTCCATAGAGATTTGTGTTTATAAAAGTTAAACAAAACGTGATATATTCAAACAGTGAGCTATTATTCAGCCATAAAAGGGAATGAAGTGCTGATAAATGCTACCACATAGATGAACCTTGAGAACCTAGGCAAGTAAAAGAAGCCAATCATAACAGACCACATAGGATTCCATTTAGATGAAACTAGAGGCCTGGGGCACAAAATTCATGCCTGGGTGGGTCTCCTCAGCCTAGCCTGCACACTCTCCAATCCGGGATCCCTCGGGGGATGTCTGAAACCGTCAGTCGGACATCCCTCTCACAATCCTGGACTGCTGGCTCCTAATCGCTCACCTGCCTTCCTGCCAGGTCACCCCCAACTGCCCCCTTTCTGTCAGCCTGGTCACTCCTAACTGCCCCCGTCCGCCGGCCTGGTCACCGCCAACTGCTGCCCCCCCGCTCCGCCGACCTGGTCACCCTACACAGCCTGCTGTTTAGTCGTTTGGACATCCCTCACTAACCCCCCTGCTGGCCTGGTCATAGGCAGCCATCTTGTGAGGGTGTGAGGGTCAATTTGCATATTACCTCTTTATTATATAGGAGGATGTCTAAACTAGAGACAGAAAATAGATTAGCCATTACTTAGAGCTAAGGGGGACAAGGAGATAGGGGGGTTCTTTTTGAGAGAATGAAAATGTTCTAAAATTGACTGTGGTAATGATTGCACCTATCTGTGATATACTTAAAAATAGAATTGTATTTAAATGGGAGAATTATATGGTAATGTGAATTATATCTCAAGAAAGCTGTTTTTTAAAACGTTAATTAAAAGCTATCACTAGGATGGGATACCGATTTACTCACTACCCAGGCTTTCCTTAGATACTCCAGAAAACGGCAGGATCCCCCTAAGTTGACTGACAGCATAGAGCACGAGCAGAGCAAACGTTGTGGACCCTTTGACAATCCAACAGGGAGTCATGGCCAGCCATGACAGTTACCTCCTGTGCTACGTCAAGGCTGAGGCAATTGGTGTAATGGGAACACCTTCAGGAGGAGCCCAAACCACAAGTCTGGACTGTTGAATAAGGGCTCCATCTGGACACCAATATGAGAGGAACTTCCACCTTTGGTGGGCTACAAGAACTCAGAGCTCCAACTGCCCCACCCAATAACGGAGCTTGGCTGTGCCATGGGCCACACTTGGTGCCACCTGGCTTGAGACCGACGCCTGCAGATGCCGTCAGTGACAGGTACTTCCCACCAGCGCTGGCTCTGATGGCTTGTACCCCATCAGTTCCCCCCTCTCTGTGTGCAACCTGCTTGTGACTCTGTTGGCTTACTGGGGAGGTTTCCCCCAATACACCTGGCATTACAGAAAGAGACAAACATGGGATGACTCCTTTCGGGATGCGCCCTTGCTCATGACCAAAAAGCTGGCTCTGGCCAAAAGCTGAGTCATTCCCGAGAGTATTGAAGCATGTTGTTTGATGTTCAGAGTCTAAAGCTCTCTTGCCTCTCCAGTGCATTTAATACCAACACCCAACAAATGCCCCCTGAGTGCTAGTTCCTGTGCTGAGCACTCAAAACAACAGGGCAGACCGTGACCCTGCCCCAGGCTCCCAGACACTGTTCTTTTCCAACCAGATCCCTCCAAAACTCCCACCAGCCCCATCTCAGAGCATCAGTGCAAATCCCACTTCCTTCGGCCAAGTTCCTTTTTACTTCTTTGTAGACTGCAGGCAGCCTGAGATCATTGGTGTGCATGCCCATAGAACTCCGAGTCTAATTTGCCTTTCTAAAACCCCGCTGAAAGATCAGGATGGATGGGGGGAAACCAGTGAAAAGATGGTGGATTTTCCAAGGTAGCAACCTCCACTGAGGGTCTTTCATTTCCCACAAGAAACTCCCTGCATTCATCAGTGCAGCTGGCTCCTGAGGGGCTGCTCCCTCATTCTTCCCGGGCTCTCTCCTGCCTGCCCTGTCCTTTCCATTATTTCCCCATTCAGGCATGTCACTATAAGCACTCACCCTTCCTCCCTCTCTGTGAGTGATCATCTAGATGTATGGAAGACTGGGAGAATGAAAGCCCTATTTCAGACCCAAGTTTGGGGAGATGAGCGATGATGGCTGGATTGCCTGAATCGAGAGGACAGAGGCCACATCATATAGTTCATTTTCACCTCATTGTAGGTGCCAACTGAATTACAGTCTCCTGCTCTAGAACAGCTTACAGATAGGAAGTCCCATGTTCCCTTCTCAAATACTAAAAAGACAAAACTACATATTTTACTGATTTGGTACCCACTATTGGTGTTCAGGGTGTCCGCTCCCCAGAAGATTTCTAAGACACTATTCTTTTGCAAAATTCAAAATCACCTTAACTAAGCAATATAGCAAGGGACCAGGGAGGCATAAGGCAGGTGGAGAGAGGGACGCTCACAGAACATGTCTCTACCTAAGTCAACAGCACCTGGGAAGGCTGGTTAAAGACAGTGAAGGAGACACTTAAACCACCAAGAAAATGTCTCTATGGTGCACCAAGGAATTAGTTAGAAAATACTTGGGTTCCATACCTGCTTCGCAAGGTAGAGTTTGGTTATAGAAGATTTCTTGTTCCTGGATCTGTACACATGTAGAAGTTGCCAAGGGGCCAGGAGCCAAAGGAAGCCCAAGGGAATCCATACCAGAACAGTTTGCTCAAAGCAAAGTGGCAGGTCCGCCTCCGGGCTGTCCAGCAATGAGGAATTCTGGGGGACCAAAATGTAAGGATTGTTGGTTACATGAGTTTGAAGAGAGAGACCAGCCCTAGCCCACACCCTCCACCCCAACCCGTTTCCAAACAAGTTTAACTAAGTTATATATCTACATCCAGCCTGACCCTTGTGCTGTATTTTTCTATTCATCTCCATTGATACAAATTCACAATTTGCCAAAACCGGTTTGGCTCAGTGGATAGAGCGTTGGCCTGCGGACTGAAAGGTCCCAGGTTCGATTCCGGTCAAGGGCATGTACCTGGGTTGCGGGCACATCCCCAGTAGGAGATGTGCAGGAGGCGGCTGATCGATGTTTCTAACTCTCTATCTCTCTCCCTTCCTTTCTGTAAAAAATCAATAAGATACATTTTTTAAAAATTCACAATTTAATGACATTTAGTGACTTTTTTGGCCAATGCAACCTTTAAAGACCTTTCTTCCTGTGATTCTCAGTGAATCTTCCCACCAGTCATTGAGTAAACTTCGCCAATGCATTTGCCAAGTTGTGGGAAGAAGAGGGACCTTCCTCCAATCCAAATGGGGAGGATAGTTCCTTGGGATATAAAAACTTTTTCTTATTCTAGTCTTTAGCACCGAATGAACTCACTGTCAGACACTCAAATATGCAGCAGGCAGAATGCTTAGTCATGCTCTGACATTTAGACTCCAGAGAGCTTCTGTCAGAGCCCAAGGGCTTATGTCAGAAAGCCAGGGGGCATCAGCACAGGAGCACAATAAAACTGTTGAACAGAAGGCTTATTCCCAGCAAGTTCTGTACTGGTCTTTGCATTCTGCAATAATGAGAAGTGTCTTGTGAGCTGAGGGTAGGGGTGGGCACTAGTTCTTATATTTGAGTCATGTGAGAATAGATTTTTCTCTCCCAATAAATATTTTTGAATTGTTTTGTATGGCTGTTTGAACAGATTCTCTAAAGAAAAGGTTAAGGTGCCCTGATCAAGATTATCTGCCAGATAACTCTTAGAAAGAATTCTCAAGGGTTGGCTATTAAGCCCCACCTTCCTGAGGTATTTGGTTTCTGGTCTTGGGGCCTATGTTCTTTCTAAGACTGGGAAGTGCTGCCCAGGTGCTCTGCTATCTCACTTCTGCTCTTCTTATCTCTCCATAAGGTTACCTAACTTTAGAATCAAGAAGACGTAGCTAAGATATTTAAACTACTTTAACATTCTAGGTAATTCTGATGATGATGCTAGGAGATTGTAGACCACATTTTCTTAATATCACTAAATCCAAAGTCCCTTCTCATTCCCTCTTCCATTAAACCATTTGTTTTTGTTGCTCACACTGTTTATCTCAAAATTCTCTGCTCTAATATTTCAAAAAATTGTCTCAGTGCTCATAATACCCAGATTTGCATCCTTATCTTCAACTTCCAGTCCACATCACTAATCGCCAGTTACTCTAGTACATAGCATTATTGTTTCATCACCGGCATATCTCAACAGGACTCAGTCATGGACCTCCTACCCCACAAATTACACAATTCCTACTCTTAACATTGATGAAATTAGAAGCCATTTCCCTATTTCTCTTTAGAGAGGCAATTTTGAAGATAGCTTGTCCAAGAAAAGAGTCTGGGATACAATAAACATATGCTATAAAATAAATATATTACTCCCCAAATGATGTGGCTCAGTGATTGAGCATCGACCTATGAACCAGGAGGTCACAGTTCGATTCCTGGTCAGGGCACATGCCTGGGTTGCAAGCTCTGTCCCCAGTGTGGGTGTGCAGGAGGCAGCCGATCAATGATTCTCTCTCATCATTGATGTTTCTAATCTCTCTCTCCCTCTCCCTTCCTCTCTGAAATGAATTTTTTAAAAAAGTATTTTTTTAAATTTAAAAGTAAGTAAGTAAATATATTACTTCTCCCACATAGAATATCATCTGGCGATATTATGACATTCTTTTATTTAAAAAAAAATACCCTGAGCTTTAGATCAACTGCATATCTAACTTTTCTGGTTCTTGTGGCCACTCTAGGCTAATCTATGGCTTGTTCTGGTTTGAGAAGAAGTTAAGTGTAATTTCTTACCCAAAAGGTAGAGTTGCAGAACTTCTCCAGCATGATTCCTGGAGCTCTTTTGAGATGAAGACTCCTGGATCACTGCTGTTTCTTACTCACTCTTTTCCTCAGAGAAGGTGGAAGGTGAGTAGTGATGTGTCATCTCCCATTCTGATGTTACAACTCAAGGCAATTCTCCTGACCTTTCATCCCAATGATTTAATCGTTAACCTTGCTTGGAGGTATGTTTACATGATCCCAGTGGATAGACATGTGACCGCGGGGACCCGGGGACACAGATTCACCAGTTCACACAAGCACCAGAAGCCTCTGTAGGTGTGAGCATATGCAAAAGGAACTACTGCCCAGCTGGCGTGACCCAGTGGTTGAGCGTCGACCTACGAATCAGGGGGTCATGCTTCCATTCCCAATCAGGGCACATGCCCGGGTTGCTGGCTCATCCCCCAGTGTGGGGTGTGCAGGATGCAGCTGATCAATGTTTCTCTCTCATCACTGATGCTTCTATCTCTTGCTCCCTCTCCCTTCCTCTCTAAAATCAATAAAAATACATTAAAAAATAAAAAATAAAAGGAACTACTGAAAGATATTTTCAAAGAATATTTGACTTAAAGATATACTTGAAATAGAAAAATGAGTAAGAACAAGATATACAATTGTATTGATAATTTTGTAGAGTAATTTGTATCCATATTATAAGTGTTAGAAGGAAATACACACAAAATATAGGAGCTGCCCCCAGTGGTCAGTGCACTCCCACAGGGGGAGCGCCGCTCAGCCAGAAGCTGGGTTCACAGCTGGCGAGCGCAGCGGCGGTGGCAGGAGTCTTTCCCGCCTCTGCTGCAGGCAGGCGGTAAGAAGCAAGGGGTCTGGGACTGTGAGAGCCCCAGACTGCGAGAGGCATGTCTGTCTGCCAACCTGGGAATTGGGCCTAAGCCAGCAGGCAGACATCCCCCAAGGGGTCCTGGACTGCAAGAAGGTGCAGGCCGGGCTGAGGGACTCTCCCCTTCCCCCCTCCACGCACGAATCTCGTGCACTGGGCCTCTAGTATATATAATAATATTTTTAAAGCAAATTTTTGTATTGTGGTAAAAAACATAGCACATGACATAAAATTTACCATCCTAACCATTTCTAAGTGTACAGTTCAGTAGTACTAAATATATTCACATTGCTGTGCAACCAATCTCCAGAACTTTTTCATCTTGCAAAACTGAAACTCAATGCCCATTAGACAACTCCTCCTTGCTCTCTTCCCCTAGTAAAGCAAGTATTCTTTTAAAATCAGGACACCTGCCCTAACCGGTTTGGCTCAGTGGATAGAGCATTGGCCTACAGACTCAAGGGTCCCAGGTTCGATTCCAGTCAAGGGCATGTACCTTGGTTGTGGGCACATCCCCAGTAGGGAGTGTGCAGGAGGCAGCTGATTGATGTTTCTCTCTCATCAATGTTTCTAAATCCTTCTCCCTCTCCCTTCCTCTCTGTAAAAAATCAATAAAATATATTTAAAAAAATAAAATAAAATAAAATCAGGACCTCCTACACTAGCAGTACACTTGCTGCCAACATATTAAAGGGCAAACACCATCATTTGGAGGATCATGTGAAACCATTTTGGTTGGCAACACAAACAAAAAAGCCACTTCTGTGTTGTGTGGGTATATACAGACTGTAGTATCTACAGAGATTAACAAGAAAATAAAATATATTTTAATGTACACATACATACACATATATTCTAATGTATACTTAATACCTGGCCCAAGTATTAAGTAATGTATACTTAATACCTCTGGTTATCTTAAATTCACAAATAATAAAAATATTTACCACTAGTACCAGTGGCTATGTTCTGGGTTATTAATATTGAACGATATATAAATGTTATTAGGACATTTATTCAGTTATTGTCCCATAGATGGACTTCCATCCTTTTCTGTGTGCCTAAAACAGGATTAAGATGATTTAGGATAAAGGCATGATCAGAGTTCACTGGCTTTGGTACAGACCTCTGATCATACCAACAGAAGCAAGCTGGAAAGATGACAATTATAAATGTTTAAAAATCCATCAGTGAAGACAGAAAGAATCCTAAATGAGGCAAAGCGGGGGGTGATTTGGCCCATAAGCCAGGTCCAGTTTGACCCCTGTTTTCAACTGACCCTTGTTTTTACATTTTTTAACTATAAAACTCAACATGAACAGTCTGTCCATAAGGACTCTTCAATTGGACTCTTGGCCCACAAAACCCCACATATTTACTATATGACCTTTAAAGAATAAGTTTGCTAACCCCTAAACTAAACTCCAGAAATGACAAGACCTTCTAAGATAGAAGAGAGCCATAGGATCGTTCATCTCTGTCTGAACTAGAGCAGGAGGGGAGGCCTCCCGCAAATGGCTCAGGAGAAACCAGCCTAACTGCTAAATACCACAAATGGCTCAGGAGAAACCAGCCTAACTGCTAACGAATCTTTCAGGGCCATGTGTGGGGCTGGCATCTAAAAGAGCCCAGAAACAGTCACACTGCACTGTCCCCAACTCTTTGTCACACTGGTCTTCACCAACTGCTGAGATTCACACTACAAAATGGGAGGGAACAGTTAAGAGAACTGAGAGAAAACTCCCTATGCACTCTAAGCTTTCACCTCTGGAAGACTTAAAAACAGCTAACAGAAACCCCGCCCATGCAATTCCACCTTCACAGAGAGTAAGGCAGCCCATTCGTCCTTGGAATGGCTGAGGGAAGCAGCGGGCAGAAGGGGTGATATCTCCACAACAACCCAGAGAATTTCATCAAGAATTTTCCCACCTAAGACTTACCATCAAAGTATGCAGCCTGAGGGTGCACCTTGTCCCAGCTTAGATCCCGCAGGTCCACAGCTCACCTTCCCGGGCTCATCTGGTAAGTGGTACAGACAGTGATTAAGTTTTTGGCTCTTACAAGCCAAGTCATTTTCAGATTTGCATTTATTCAGTATTCTTCCCCTCTGGCGTCAGTGATGTAGGATTTTGGTTCTCTGACCATCGGTGGTGATTTCTGCCAGGTGGTTGGCTTTCTTTCTTTCTTTTTTTCTTTCTTTCTTCTTTTTTTTTATTGTCTAAAGTTTTCAGGTGGCTTTCAATAAAAATCCATTCGTTGACAGGTGGCAGATACCAGGAAAAACTAGTTTGTTAACCTTGTTTGTTTTTGTCTGTTTGTCTTGAAGATTCTGGTATTTCCTGGTATTTATAATTGCAAGTTTGAGAAGTTAATACCATGTGCTTCTGGCCAGCGATAGAATGCACTGTGTACAATTGCTTTGTATGTGCACCCATATGTGTTCCTATTATTCTAAATATCAGAGCCTTCTTCCTCCCTCTAAACATCCATGTTTTTTTCATGTTTACCCATTTGTTGTAAATATTTGAAAAATGGAATTCTTATACCAGGGAATGATGAAAATATACAGTAGGTCTCTATAGGAACTTTTGACTTTAATAAAGGACAGTATGTTAGGGGAGCCTTAAAACAGACAGGAACAAAATCCGTAACAGACAGGGGTCAGCTTTTTTGATTAGCATACTAAAGTCTTTAAATGAACCCAATGAACATCACGAAAAACAAAAGCATACAGCAAGCAGTGGTCCAATTACTTTCTCATATGATTATGTTTTTTGGGACTTTTATTTGTTTTTAAGATTTTAAAATTGATTTTTAGAGACACAGGAAAGGAGAGGGAGAGAGAGAAACATCAATGTGAGAGCAGAACATCAATCTGCTGCCTCCTGCATGCCTCCTACTGGGTTCGAGCCCACAACTCGGGCAATGTCCCCTGACCGGGAATCAAACCAGCAATCTCCCAGCGCCTGGAATGACACCCAACCAACTGAGCCACACTGGCCAGGGCTCATATGATCATGTTTTATGACTTATTTACTCCCAAGGTATTTGTCATCCATAATTAGGTCAACTAAATTTTGACAAAAATTTGTAATGTTTACCTTCTAGTTCAGGGGTGGGCAAACTTTTTGACTCGAGGGCCACAATGGGTTCTTAAACTGGACCGGAGGGTCGGAACAAAAGCATGGATGGAGTGTTTGTGTGAACTAATATAAATTCAAAGTAAACATCATTACATAAAAGGGTATGGTCTTTTTTTTTTTTAGTTTTATTCATTTCAAACGGGTCAGATCTGGCCCGCGGGCCGTAGTTTGCCCACCCCTGTTCTAGTTCCTCAATATGTACATTCTAAACTACTCATGTAATCAAATGGTCTTCTCATACTTATCACATAAATGTATGAAAGCATGAATAAAACCTGGATAAAAATAAGGGGCCAAATGTTTGTTAGAGATTGTGATTATTCTCATACTTATTGCCTGCTTCCACAGTTAAATATCTGGATGATTAAATGTTATATGGCCATTATCCCATCAACATCCAACTGATGACATTTTTTCAAAAAGGGAATGAAATCCTCATGTCTGAATCCATTCCTTTAGGAGCTAATTTTGACCAAAGAGGGGAAATGAGAAATTCTGATGAGTGAAATTATTGGTACTAACATGGCTTACCTGAAGCAGTGATACTAATGGCACATGGGGAGACATTAGACAGCTCTGTCATGCTTGCTTCAAAGCCAAACTCCAAAGGCTTTATAGAAAATTCACAAATACCTGAAATTGGTTTCCATGATGACCCAGCCAGCATACTCGATATTGGCCTTCCCATACTTTGCCCCCAGCTAATCAGCTTAAAATAAAAAATAAAACACACCTTATTTTTCCTAATCTGTATACTTTATTTCCTTCCATCTCTTTTATAAATCTTGTTTTGCCTTTGTGTATTGACAACAGTGTAATAACAATCTCCCTCATGTCTAAAAGCACTTGCATGCAGACATCTTACTAAATATCTGAACTGTTCTTTGACAATGATGGCAATCTTCTACCTCTCTACTTAACAGGTGGAAGAGGATCTATTGCCTGGGTTCATCTAGCAAGTAATTGGAACAGCAAATTGGCTGTGCTTGGAAATGTTCATTGGGACTGAAGAGAAGGCCTAGTGAGTCCTATGGTATGAGTAGGATCATTCTCTAAAAATAATATGTAAGTCCCCTGCGATGTCTTCTGCAAATAAGAGGAACAAAAGTAATTGATAGGAATTATAATCATGTGTGGGCACAGGTGTATGTAAGAAATCTCTATGTTCAATTCTGCTGTGAACCTAAAACTGTTCTAAAATATAGTCTATTTTTAAAAAAAGCAAAAAATTCAAAAACAACTGGCAGGGTTCTCCCACTGCCCCCATCGTGTACAAATTGAAATGTCTGTGTACTGATCCTCAAAACAATAAAATCTCAATTATGAAAGAAAAAAAAAGCAACTGGCAGAACAGTATGTGACTCGATTTTGATATAAATTTTTATACTTATATGTATAGCCTATCCTATCTAATAATAGACAAACATGGCAATTGACCGTACCTTCGCTACGCCTCCCATTGGCTAATCAGTACGATATGCAAATTAACCGCCAACGAAGATGACGGCTAATTTGCATACTGCAGGCAGGGGGGACAGCGCGAGCTGCCAGAGCGCTGCCATCCAGGGCAGCCCGGCCCCAGAAGCCCCA
>NW_006285779.1:4888268-4893811 GCF_000327345.1 Myotis davidii
GATGCCCTGCAAGGCTGCTGATCAACTGAACGCTGTCTCCGTGTCATTACTTCTTCGCCGACTCTGTCCACACCTTTGGGGACCCCTGGACTTGCTGGGGCAGGACCCCAGCAGGTGTCCTGTGTGCGACCCAACCCTGGGCGGCCGGGCAGGACAGTATGGCTCCTCTGTCACCCCAGCTTCCTCATCACAGCTCCCGTGGGGGCCTAAGCCTTTAGTCGGACATCCTCTAAGGGCTCCCTGGCTGCCAGAAGGATGTCTGACTGCAAGCTTAGGCCTGATCCCCCGGGGAGTGGGCCTAAGTCGACAGGTGGACATCCCCCAAGGGGTCCTGGACTGTGAATGGGCGCAGGCCGGGCTGAGGGATCCCCCTCCCGCCCCCAGTGCACAAATTTTTGTGCACCGGGCCTCTAGTATTCAAATAATATGTATTAATTCAAGCAAGCTGCCAATAGTGATTATTCCAAGAGCAACAGAGAGCAGGATCTTGGACACTTCACTGTTTACATTATACATTGGCAAGGGTGGCATAAATGTCAGAGAAGTTTCTGCAAACCAAAACAGGTTCTGAAAGAACTAATGGAGGTAATTGTAGAACCATTATCTGAAATCTTTTAAATCACTGAGAACGGGAAAAGTATTATAAGACTGAAGGGGCAAATGCCTTGATTTTTTAAATATAAAGGTGCTAAAAATCAGGTAAAATCTGACATTAACTACTGGAAAGATCTCGAAAGGTTTGCTAAATGAAGAAAAATTTTGGAGTTTTGAAAGGAAGGTAATCATTAAGAACCAGAATGAGTACTTTAAGAACAAACCAGACAACCTAACTGAATTATCTTTTTTGATATGATTATTACACTGGCAACTGGTATAAGTGTATCCTGAATTCAGCAAGGCCTTTAGTTGTCTGAAGAAATGTAACCCAAAGAAAACCTCTACACGCATTCCAAAAGGGTCAGTGGTAGCTTCAGCACCTTCAACATTTTTATCAATGTCTGATAGGCATTAAGAGAACTCCCATTGACTGGATATCTATTATATGTTAACCTCACATAGGTTTCTTAAATTAAAGAATATATTCCTATGTTTGGCACTCTAAAATTTTTGTCTCATTTAATCTTCCCCATAATCCTTAGAGGTAGGTATTTTTATTCCAATTTTACCAATTAGGAAACTGAGGTTCAGAAAGGTTAAGAAAACGGAACACCGAGGAAAGAATATACATTCTGGGGAGAAGGTCTGATGAGAAGATCTTGAAGATTTTATGATTTAATGAACATAATCTTTACACAAAAGACAAACTACTGTAATGATTCCCGTTACCTAAGGATACACCACAGGACTTCTTTAAATCACAAGCTCTCCTAGGGTCCTGAAAATGCAATCTGAATATGTCAAAAATAAGCAAGTTTTCAGGGATGATCCTATTTTATAGGATGAGGTGCTCTGGGAATTCCTCCCTTTGATGTTATGGATATTTAAAGACTGCACTGGGAAAGACCAGAAGATCTACAGGAGTCAGAAAGCCTGGATTCTGGCCTTAGCTCTGCTGGTCTTTATGTAAAATGATTTCTCCTAAATCTCTTCTTAATGGTTCCATGTGTGTGTGCTATAAGTAATTGATCACATAGAAATAACTCAATAGGGAGAAATGTTCACAATGACTCAGGGGAAAATATGCTGTATCATTTCTACTTAGTAAGCAAATGTTAAGTGAATTTCAATAACTTTGAAAAACCTATAAGAGTTCAATGTTCAAGATAACCACAGAGTTGTAAACTTTTAGTTAATGATTACAAATAGACTTAAAAAGAGTTTCCTTTCTTGTGCAAAATCTTAGGGTAGATATCCAGATTTAAGTGGTAACAATAAAAAGATTATTTTTTCCTTTACATTTTTTTCTCATTAAACTTTAATAGGTCTCAAAATTCTATTAAAATTACTGATTTTAAAAACTACAGACTGAAAAAATGCCACACAAAAACCCCAAAATGGTTCGCAAACATTCTCCTTTCCTTCTGAAGGTTTCACAATGCATTGTTATCATTAACTAGCCATTTACTATTAAACTTAAATGGCCAACTGAGACAAATGGGTCAGAGACCGTTCTTCCACCACTGACTAAGACTCGGGTGGCAGGTATTGGGTTAATAATGTTCATTTAGCCTTCTGAGCTTCCTGGGCAGACTTGGTGACTTTCCCGGCTCCAGCTGCCTTCTTGTCCACTGCTTTGATGACACCCACAGCAACTGTCTCATGTCATAAACAGCAAAATGATCCAGAGGAGGGTAGTCAGAGAAGCTCTCAACACACATGGGCTTGCCAGGAACCATATCAACGATGGCGGAATCACTAGATTTCAAAAACTTGAGGCTATCTTCCAGCTTCTTCGCAGAATAATGATCCATCTTCTTCAGCTCAGCAAACTTTAAGCAATATGAGCTGTGAGACAAGCTAGCACAGGTGCACACCTGGCATTGATTTGACCTGGATGGTTCAGGATAATTACTTGAGCTGTGAAGCCAGCTGCTTCCATTGGTGGGTCATTTTTGCTGTCACCAGCCACATTGTCATGATGAATACCTTTGACCGACACTGAAGTCCAGATTGTCCCCGGGAAGAGATTCCCTCAAAGCTCAATAGTGCATTTCAGCAGACTTTACTTCAGTTGTCGCACTGAAGCTACGGTGACCTCCATGCCAGATCTGAGAACACCAGTCTACATTTGGCCCATGGAGACAGTACCAGTACCACCAATTTTGTGGACATCCTAGAGCAGTGATGGCGAACCTATGACACGCATGTCAGAGGTGACACGCGAACTCATTTTTTTGGTTGATTTTTCTTTGTTAACTGGCGTTTAAATATATAAAATAAACATCAAAAATATAAGTCTTTGTTTTACTATGGTTGCAAATATCAAAAAATTTCTATATGTGACATCCTTAACAATTTCCTCCTCTCTCTCTGGCTGTGGGGTGGCTCAGTGGAATCCATTTTGTTAACACCAACCATTAGCTGTTTCACATCCGGTGTGAAAGCCAGAAGGACATGTGCATGGCACTCCTTGGAGGCCATGTGGACCCTAAGGTCCACTACCCTGTTGCTATAGCCAAATTAATTGTCATACCAGGAAACGAGTTTGACAGAGTGGTCACTGAGGGCAATGCCAGCCCCAGCGTCGAAGGTGGAGGGGTGTCACTGTTAAAGCTGCAGGAGACAGCTGGTCCTAAGTACAGCCCAGGATGCCCGTGAGGGGTCCCTCAGACACCTGCTTCACAACCTGCTTGATGGCATCGTATTTGGCAGCTTTTTCCAGGTGGTAGGTCAGATCCACAACCAACACATTGGGGGTGGGGACATTTACCTTGTTATTCTATCCCCCTCCCTCCCAATCCCTAATTTCAAGATTAGGGCAGGGAGGAAAGGACTAAGAAAAAAGGCAAAGATAGCTTCACTGAGCTGGCAGGGTAACCAAAATTTTCCAGTTCATCTGGCACTGAGGACTTTCCCAGGATATGGGGCTTTCAATGCTAAAATCAGAAAAGTTCCAAACAAACTGAGATGGTTGCCACCGTGTGAGCTGTTTATAGTTCATTATTGCTTAATCAGTGGCTAACCATCGCACTGTTACAGCCGCTTCCCACAAGGTCCGACTCTTAGCTCTTCTAACTTTGGAGACCTCCCAAAAGCAATTTCCCATCACAGCTTATACCCTCAAGACCACCTCTTCCCCTTTCAAATCCTGTCCTTCAGCAACATAGTCTTTGCTGCTAGTAATATTTATTACTGGGTTAAGGTGGTAGCAACCAGATAGCTCTATTATAAGGGTAAGTTTCTACTTTTATGATTAGCAAGTAATCTATAGGGGGATGTTTTTTGTTTTTTAGATAATATATTTTTTTAATATATTTTATTGATTTTTTACAGAGAGAAAGGGAGGAGATAGAGAGTTAGAAATATCGATGGGAGAGAAACATCGATCAGCTGCCTCCTGCACATCTCCTACTGGGGATGTGCCCGCAATATCAATGATGAGAGCGAATCATTGATTGGCTGCCTCCTGCCCACCCCCACACTGGGGATCGAGCTTGTAACCCGGGTATGTGCCCTGACCAGGAATTGAACTGTGACCTCCTGTTTCATAGGTTGACGCTCAGCGACTGAGCCACGCTGGCCAGGCAAGTCTGGAAATTCTTATATCCTGCTTCCCAAGTCTGGGAACTTTTATGCTATACCATTTTACTCAGTATCCTTAGCATCTTGCCCAGGGCAACATACCTAATTAATACATAATAAGAGAGAAAATGAAGGTAAAACAAAACAAAAATCTTCTCTTTCAGATTTTGCCAGACTCTATTCAGGGTAAAAATAAGAGACTGCTGTAACAGTATAGACATTTTTATTTTATAAAAGAAAATGCAAAATACTGCTATGAAACTGTACCTAAAGTCACACTCTAAATTCATATCTTGCAATTGAATTTTCTCAGTTCATCAATTAATTCCAATGAAAACAGGCTAAACTTCTGTCCATGGAAGAAACATAGACCAGATGAAACATGACAATGAAGATGGTTGGCAAGATTAGGCACAGGGAGTGATTTTAGCTTTGTTTCAGGTTTTCTTCTTGGAAACATTTTCCATGACCATGTGAGACTTAAAGCAAACACCGTGACTGTCCTGGCCAGAGAAGAAGGTTAAAGCAGTGTTATAGAGAATTGTGAACTATTCTTCTGCCTTCATCCTGTGATATCCATGTCTCTCAGAGATGTCTGGCTAAATCAGACTATTCTTTGCAATAGCATTCAAAGTCCTTACTTGGGTCACATCTGTTACCTTTCGAGAATATTCTGAGGTACAAAGAGAGGCTCCCATGGCAACAGAGGGATTTCTGCAATAGAAATAATAAAGGAACAGATAATTATATGAGCTGTTAAATGAGCCCTCCTATACTGGCACTTCATTTTATGTAGTGGTTCTCAACCTTCAGGCCCTTTAAATACAGTTCCTCATGTTGTGACCCAACCATAAAATTATTTTCGTTGCTACTTCATAACTGTAATGTTGCTGCTGTTATGAATCGTAATGTAAATATCTGATATGCAGGATGGTCTTAGGCGACCCCTGTGAAAAGGGTCATTCGACCGCCAAAGGGGTCGCGACCCACAGGCTGAGAACCGCTGTTTTATAGGCTATTTCATGGCCTACAACAAGGGTAAGTCAAGGACCTTGGACTACTATATTTCATAATTTTTATTAATTAGTTACTTGAAATATCTAGTAGCCAAATCTACCAGACAATATAACTTATTTTGCATCTAAAATGTAAGCCGTAAGGCTCTTGCTTCTTTTATATCTCACTTTTCCCAACTTATAAATTATCAACTGCTAACTATTAAATTATAGGAGTCCTGTCAAGTATAATAAAAAAAACACATAATAGTTTCAACTCCTTAATGTGATAAAATTTCAAAATAACTGAAAATAGAGAGCAAAGGTAAAGGAAGACTAAGTATTAAAGGTGGGAGAGATAAAAAT
>NW_006285779.1:4893988-4913866 GCF_000327345.1 Myotis davidii
GGGTGTGGGAGGGACGCACACGGGACGGTGAGGGTGGGAGGGGACACCCGCCTAGCCGGCTAGATCAGCGGAATCAACCCTGGCCATCAATGGGGTGACAGATGTTGCAGGCAGATCACCCTCGCGTCAATACTTATGTACTAATCACAACATTCCATTCATTTATCAAGCCATGAACTAAGGTTTTCCTATGGGGGGAAATAAAGATTAATCTCATCCCTTCTTGTATGAGTCACATAATACACTTTTACCGAAACTTCATTCCTGAATCTCTAGCAGACCGAGCAGAACAGTGGAATTCTGTAGCACCAGAACCCTCAAGGATTCTTTGTAGATTTCTGTCTGTTATGCCACCCCCTGTTGGAAAAAATAAGTAATACATTAAAGTAGAATAGAACTTTGCATAAAATTTAATAAATAATAAATTTCCATACTGAAGTTTCTCATTAACTCAAGAATTATTCTCTCTCTCCTAAGCTAGAATAAAGTTAGAAAAGAATGATGAAATACAAACTACAGATTTTGAAGAACAACCGAAAAGGTCACAGAACCTATGATGGAATCTGCTATATCCATTGGTTTATATAACAATGTTATATGTTACAGACTTTAAATCTAAAGAGATTATTCTGCCCTAACCGGTCTGGCTCAGTGGATAGAGCGTCAGCCTGCGGACTCAAGGGTCCCAGGTTCGATTCCGGTCAAGGGCATGTACCTGGGTTGCAGGCACATCCCCAGTGGGGAGTGTGCAGGAGGCAGCTGATCGATGTTTCTAACTCTATCCCTCTCCCTTCCTCTCTGTAAAAAATCAATAAAATATATATTTTTTTAAAAATAAAGAGATTATTCTAGGGCAAGGAAAATCATCGAGCGCTCTATCCCTGCTCTCCCTCAATTAAAGAAAAATCAAATTAAAACCAAAGGAGGCCAGGCTAGAGGACAAAGCTACAAAAGCACAGCCTTAGAAATGTCTCTGAAATGGAGCCGCCAAGATTTTCTCTCTGGATCAGCATTCAAAGACCACGATGTCAGTGGAAACGGGAACAATGACGGGTATTATACAGTTTATTCATTATATGAAATTCTCGTTTCATTTCACAGAAGAATCTGAATCTACTTTATAAAAACTGCACAGTCAAGTACTTCATGATGACTCATTTGTTTTGATGAACAATATCTAAAAGCTTGTATAGAAAGAATCATATTCTCAACTGATTCCAGATTATAAATATAAAGTTATTGATCTTTATATCCTTGTCTCCTAATATACAGGAGTATTAAATAAATATTTTTAATGACTGATAAAATATGTACTTTGTATCTCAAGTTGCTGAAGTAACTTGACTTTACACACTCTTTTGGACTCATTAACTTTTTTTTTCTTAGAGGCACAGTAACATCACTGAGCCCTAAGACGTAAAAAGAATACAGACTGAGAAGTTAGATTTGGATTGGAATTCTGGCTTCACCACTGTAACTCCTCACAGCTATGTGACCTTAGATAAATTACTTTAAACCATTGAGCCTCAACTTTTTTTTTTTTTAAATATATTTCATTGAACTTTCACAGAGAGGAAGGGAGAGAGACAGAGAGCCAGAAACATCGATGAGAGAGAAACATCGATCAGCTGCCTCCTGCACATCCCCCACTGGGGATGTGCCCGCAACCCAGGTACATGCCCTTGACCGGAATCGAACCTGGGACCTTTCAGTCCGCAGGCCAACGCTCTATCCACTGAGCCAAACCGGTTTCGGCCGAGCCTCAACTTTTTTAACCAAAAGAGGGGTTTCCTCAGAGCTTGTTATAAGGATTAAAAGGCAAATATGTTATTTCCTTCTAACACATAACAAGATGTCTGGCTACTGAACCTATGTTGTTCCAGTTATCAGCAGCTTTAGGACACAGGTAATATATTTTCGAAACACAGAGTAATACATCTTTAGAGTTGGAACCAAAGAGGACAATTAGTTCAATATCCTCTCTTTACAGGTGAGGAAATGAACCCAATTATGTTGTAAGCTTCATTATGAAAATCCCTAAAGGGAAACCACTATGTTCTATTTATCTTTAGATTTCTCCATGATCAGGAGCACATGATTCAACTGTGCTGACTACATGGAAGAATATTCATTAGACATTCAGTTTGACTTATCTAGGAATTTTTCCTTGTTGGTACTTATTTTCATGAAATTTTAATAATTTCTTTATAGATCTATTCTGTGAGCTCGAGTAAAATGATTACTTCATATTCATTTCTGTCTTTCATATCCACCACAAAACTTAGCATATAATTATCACTTGCTTGGTAAGGTTTGTTAAATAACCACAAATATTTTTGTATACAACATCTTCTCACCTCAAGGGTAAGCCTTTTGAGGAAGTAGTTCCTTGTGTAACTCTGCATGCCTTGCACATAGTAGATAACTTCAAAATTATATAATAAGCAAAGGCAACCTTAATATTAACAATTATCTAAGCCCGGCTATTAACTGTCAAGACTAAATACATTTTGTTTTAAATGGAAATGCATTAAAAACAGTTAAGTGTCTTTAATAAAGGTCTCAATTTGACAGATAACATATGCTTTCTGTCTGTTCACATTTCAGGGACTTGCTACTGATCAAAACTTTCCTTACTTTCTGATGCTATCCCTTTATCTGGCCTCTTTTTAAAAGTTGACCTTTAGCCGAAACCGGTTTGGCTCAATGGATAGAGCGTCGGCCTGCGGACTGAGGGGTCCCAGGTTCGATTCCGGTCAGGGGCACGGTCCTGGGTTGCGGACACATCCCCAGGAGGGGGTGTGCAGGAGGCAGCTGATCGATGTTTCTCTCTCATCGATGTTTCTAACTCTCTATCTCTCTCTCCCTTCTCTCTGTAAAAATCAATAAAATATATTAAAAAAAAATAAAAAAAATAAAAGTTGACCTTTAGTTGGCTATCACCATTTTGACCCCTAGTTAGTCTTGGCATCACTGGTAGTGAGACAACCAGACACCCTATGCCTTCTGATGTGATATAATATGATATATACAGACTCACCCACAAAGTACTCTTACAAAAATATTTAAACAAAATCTAATCAAGCCTTATGATCTAGCTACCAGTTTATAGGCAGTGCAGTGGCTAGGAAATACACACTAAACAATATCAAAAGGAAGCAATTTAATAAATCCAGAAAGTAGGACATTTTACAGGTAAGTGGCCCAAACTGTTTAAATTTCATTTTTTAAAAATATATTTTATTGATTTTTTACAGAGAAGAAGGGAGAGGGATAGTTAGAAACATCGATGAGACAGAGAAACATCGATCAGCTGCCTCCTGCACACCTCCCACTGGGGATGTGCCCGCAACCAAGGTACATGCCCTTGATTGAACCCGGGACCCTTCAGTCCGCAGGCCGATGCTCTATCCACTGAGCCAAACCGGTTAGGGCTTAAATTTCATTTTTTTAAAAGACAAGAAAAACTTCTATATTAAAAAAATATTAAGATAACAACCAAGTGCAATACTTATTCTTTGATGGGATCCTGATTTGAACATATCAGCTATAAAAAAACATTCTGGGGGCAACTAGAGAAAAGAGGGTATTGATTATTAAATGGCATTAAAGAATTAGAGTTTATTTTGATAAATATAATAATGGTATTGTGATTACAGTAAAATGCCCTTATTTTTTAAAGATGCATAAAGATAAAATGTCGGGATGCCTTTAATTGAACTTTAAAATACCTCAGGATAAGAAGAAACAAATGTTACAAAATGTTAAATCTATAAAATGAGTATATGCCTTTTTCTACTCTTTTATATGTTTGAGAAATTTAATAATAATAAAAATTAAGATAATATTTATATTTGTCTCCCTCTGCTTCTAGGTCACCTTATCCAATTCTTTAAAAATTATTCATTTCTAATGATCTGTAATGTACTTAATTGATCTTATAGTTATCATCAGGAGCACATGATCCAACTGTGCTGACTACAGGGAAGAATTTGGTGATCAGATTTTCAGGAACTGAGTATTACATCTATCCAGGGATATTATGTTTGCTTATACTTTGTTAACAACTTGGACATTTGGCCCTAACACAGAGTAGCAGCAAATCTGGTGTGCCTCACTAGAGATAAACATCTTCACTCATAACATTCTACTCTATAGGAGCACAAACATGGGGAAAGCCCAAGTCTAATCTACTTCCTTTTTTTGCTCTTCTCTGAGCTTATCTCTGCTAAAATGTTCTCTTCCTTCTACAGTTTTAAATTCCAGCAGAGATCTGCCATCTTAAACAATTTAATCAAATGCTATATTCTTTCTGAACATCAGGCACTAAAACTTTCCCCCATACTGCCTGCCTCCTTTGCTCTTCCTTCATCAGAGTTCAGTGTTATACTAGTGAGTGGATAGATAGATAAATACCTGGCATTACCACAATCCTGCCTTTTGCCTGAAAAAAGAAAAAAAAATAAACAAGTAAATTTTAATATTTTTCTCTAAATGAGATAGTAAGGCAGTGAGAACAGAAACATAAGTATATTAAACTTTAGAAATTACTATTAATGTTTACTTTTCAGTAGATCTTTTGTTTCTCTGGGACCTTAGGTAAGTAAGATGTTCAGCAAAGTAACTCTTTCTATCCAGTTATTTATTGTATTACTTTAAAAACCTGCACTGTTATGAACACAAAGAATAGAAGGCTACAATATAAATACAGAATAATCACACCACTTTAAGAAAAGTCATTACTGAAAGATAACACTAATCTGAGCTTTGGTAGATGATGGGATGGAAGTACGGGGGGTGCAGGAGACAGCCTATCCGTCTTTCACTCTCACATAAATGTTTCTCTCTCTCCCTCTCCCTCTTGCTCTAAAAAGCAATTAAAATTTTTTTGTTGTCGTTTGATTTTAAAGTGTCTCTCCTCTCCCCTGACATGGTGAACAAGAGCAAGTTCCTACTCTCATGGAGTTTACATGTTCAAGGAAGACAGGTATATTTATTTAATAAAATTTCAGGTAGCAATAAGTACAATGGGAAAAAAATTAAGCAAGGTAATAAAGAGTAAAAGGGAGGGGATACTTCATAAAATGTAATAACTGTTAGAGAAATAAGTGGAACAAGACTGTTTAGCATTCTCAAATGTACTGAAGGAAGCTTCTATAAAACAAAATATTATCTAGAAAGGTGAAATGATTTTAAGAAGAAAAAAAGTATTACTTAACTGTTTCTTCTAAGTGAAAACTTTCTAAGACAGAAAAATGATACTTTTAAGAGATTAATCCTATCACTTTTTTTGGATTATTTATAGCTATATGCTCGCTTAAGGTTATAAAGTGATTTAACAATATAAAGTCGACTTTTTGTTATCTGAAGTAATCCACAACTATTCTAGGAGGTAGGTGCCACTATTATGCTAACTTTGTAGTGGAGGGAACTGAAGTTTATGATGTTAGGGCAAGGTCACTACAAATAAGAGGCAGGGCCAGGATTTAAACACAGACCTTTCTAGCCCCAAGGCCTAGGCAGGCTTTAACCAGCACATGTATAATATACCTTGAAGGTAATTGCCTCAAGAAGTTAGCATGATCCCACTTACACATGAAATCTGAAAAGGTCGAATACATAGAAGCGGAGAGTAGAATGGTAGATACTAGGGGCAGGGAGCTGGAGGAAATAGGGAGATGTTGGTCGAAATGAATAAAAATTATTCATTTCTAATGATCTGTAATGTACTTAATTGATCTTATAGTCGTGTGCTCCTGATGATAACTATAAGATCAATTAAGTACATTACAGATCATTAGAAATGAATAATTTTTAAAGAATTGGATAAGGTGACCTAGAAGCAGAGGGAGACAAATATAAACCAACAGAGTTGCAGTTATGAGGATGAGTAAGTCTGGAGATCTAATGTACAGCATTGTGGGGGTTCAGAACAAGCCATTCCAAGATGTGACTCAGTAGCATGCTGATTAATTTGAGCTTTACTTTGAAGTTTAGCAGCAGGTCTAAGAGAACTTCTGCCTCTCCCTCCCCTCTAACTAATTAGAAGAACATAGAGATCTTGCCCATAATAAGCCATTATTAGAGATAACTTTTTTTGACCTATCCATAGGGTAGGGCAAACTTCAATTTACTAAACCTCTGTTCTTATCATCCTGCAATGACCTTTGGAAGCCCTCATCATGCATCCCTAACTTAGGATGTCCTATATACTCATGCTCCCTTTCTTCCTCTGAACTTATGGGGTTCCCATACATATGTATGTATTAAATTTGATTATTTTCTCTTGTTAATCTGTCTCATATTTATATGATTACTAGACCAGTCAGAAGAACCTTGAGGGTAGAGAAGAGTTTGTTTCTCCCTCACAATATTATAACTACAGTTAATAATGCTGTATTTAAAATTTGCTAAGAGTAGATTTCAGGTGCTCTCACCACACACACACACACACACACACACACACACACACATACACACACACACACACAAGCACATCACTTGGTCATGACCATAATACAAATGCCCTGTACTTACTATACACTTAATAAATATTTGTAAAATCAGTAAGTTCCAGACTAGCAAAGTCACATCAGATTCTTATGTGAAATTCCTAAAAATTATTTTCATGACGCTGAAACCGGTTTGGCTCAGTGGATAGAGCGTCGGCCTGCGGACTGAGGGGTCCCAGGTTCGATTCCGGTCAAGGGCATGTACGTGGGTTGCGGGCACATCTCCTTCTGGGTTACCAGTAGGAGATGTGCAGGAGGCAGCTGATCGATGTTCCTCTCTCATCGATGTTTCTAGCTCTCTATCTCTCTCCCTTCCTCTCTGTAAAAAATCAATAAAATATATTTTAAAAAAAATTATTTTCATGACATACAAAAGATGTCTACCCAGGAACACTAAATATTATTATTAAAAATAGCAGTAGTAATAATAATAGAAACTAACATGTATTAAGGGGTATTATATGCCAAGCGCTGTGCTAAAGCTCTTAGATATCTTATCTCTACCAACCTTCAGAGCAATCCTATAAAAGGAGTATTAAACTTATCTCAACTTCACAATGGAGAAAACAGAGGTTTAAAGGTTAGTGATCTACACCACATTACACAGCAAATAACTCTCAAACCTAAGTCTCAAATCCAGAACACTTTCTTCTCAAAGTCCATACTCACTAATTAGAATGCTTCTATACTGATGTCAGAAAAATACAGGCATCCCCCAATTATAAAGCCACCTTCTGACTGCTCTACAAATGATGCTAATTAATGCACAAGGGCATACAAGAGAAAAATATTGTATTTCCTCCTATCCTATATAACAGTGGTTCTCAACCTTCCTAATACTGCGACCCTTTCATACAGTTCCTCATATTGTCGTGACCCTCAACCATAAAATTATTTTCGTTGCTACGTGATAACTGTAATTTTGCTACTGTTATGAATCGTAATGTAAATATCTGATATGCAGGATGTATTTTCATAGTTACAAATTGAACATAATTAAAGCATAGTGATTAATCACAAAAACAATATGTAATTATATGTGTGTTTTCCAATGGTCTTAGGCGACCCCCATGAAAGGGTTGTTTGACCCCCAAAGGGGTCGCGACCCAAGGTTGAGAACCGCTGCCATGTAATAAAAGGCTAATATGCAAATCGACCAAACTGCGGAATGACCTGTCGCTATGACACACACTGACCACCAGGGGGAAGATGCTCGATGCAGGAGCTGCCCCCTGGTGGCCAGTGCGCTCCCACAGGGGGAGCACCGCTCAGCCAGAAGTCGGGCTCATGGCTGGCGAGTGCAGCCGCAGTGGCAGGAGCCTCTCCTGCCCCTGCAGCAGAGCTAAGGATGTTTGACTGCAGGTTTAAGGGGAGCAGGCCTAAGTGGGCAGTCAGACATCCCCTGAGGGCTCCCAGACTGTGAGAGGACCCCCACCAAGTGCACGAATCTCATGCATTGGGCCTCTACTCTTGATATAAAGAAAGTAATGAGAGAAGAATATAGTTTTAGTTTTAGAATTCACCTAAAATGATAATTACCTCAAATTTTATATGGGATCCCCTGAGAATACATAAACAATCATTGAGAAGATATGGCTTAAAATATGCAATGCTGATGGCAGAGAAAAAGTAAAATTTGCTCTGGTTACCCAAATTAGGAAAGATCCTTAGGCATTGTCTATAATCTGATTTTAAGAGCCTTGATTACTAAAAGAGCTCATGTGAAAGAAGTAAGAATTATATAAATCTATTATTGCATGCTTGTTATTTTCCTATAGAGTAAACTTGAAGTCAGTAATATTTAGTTTCACAACCCATCTGAACAGCAGAATATCGGAAGAACCACAACAGTCTCAGGAAGAAAAGAAATTGCATGTACCTGATCTATGAGTCGCTTTATTAGAGGCAGCCCTTCTAGCGCTGAACTGTCACAGCCACTGGTCAATACGCGCTCAAATCCCAAGGTTAACAGAGTCTCTAGCGCTGCCACTGGGTCGTGAACCATGTCAAAGGCTGAAATAAATAAAATTGATTTGAATTGTGAACAGGTATCAGTAACACAGTGATGATTAAAATGTAGTATACTAGTATACACAGTGCTATGCTGGACCTGGCTGGTACTGGCTTGCAGGAGTCCATCGTTAAATATTCAGAAATTTTATAAACATGATTGTTAATCCATTGGCAGCTTGAAATCACTTAAGGTGGGAGTATTTTTTTAAATCCTCACCCGAGTTTATGCTATTATCGATTTTAGAGAGAGAAACATCAATTGGTTCCCTCCTGTACGACCTGCAACCTGGGTATATGCCCTGACTGGGAACTGAACCCTAGACCTTTTGATATACAGGATGATGCTTCAGCAAACTGAGCCACACTGGCCAGAGCAAGGGGGGAGTATTTAAACCACAGAAATCAACAAATACTACATATCAGGGTTTTCCCCCAAGAGCCAGTTTACCAGCCACCACAGTCTGCATACAGCTGATGGAATGCACGATCATTTAGGTGGTACACGTCTGAATAGATGCATTTACTTAAATGCAGATCAGAGTGAAAATTTTCCATTTCTCATTACTTAAAAAAATTTCTCTTTAAAATAAATTTATTTAGGATTTATTTTAAGAAAATTATTAAATAAATTTGCACAGGAAGCAATCAGGTATAGTAAAATTATAAATGTGATAGGCAAATGACTCAAACTTGGGAAAGTCTGCCTGAGGCTTCAGACAAACTGAATAAGTAGGATGAAACATTACTCACCTGTTCTAAAAAAGACCTTGGTTCACATTCTCGTTATTGACTGATAGCTTGTACTAATCTATTTACCCTGCATACCCCAGGCTCACTGTACAAAGACAGTTGTTTACAACGGATTGCATGAGGTTTCTTTCCCATCTTACTTTCTAAAAGGCATCTCTCCTCCTCCAAGAGTAAAGTGGCACTAGAAACCTCAAACAGAAAAATTACTTGTGCTTTGGTTTTCAGCATCGCTATATGATATGGAAGTTCTAATATATGAGGAATTAGGTGCTAGGACCCTTCCTTTCATCATTAAGTGCATGGAGGCAGCTAAATCTACTATTTTCCTTTTTTGGTGGCAGCATCTTCTCATCAGTGATTACACTATCATACTATCTCATTAAACACATGAGTGAAAAAAATGTGGAACCCAAGCCCATATAAAAATTTGAGAATATGAAAATGTTTTTTAAATTTATTGAATAGTTTAATAAATTTATATAAAATAGGTTAGTATAAGTGCCTGCAGGTATGACTAAAAAGTCATTTTTGTGATATAAAGGAAAAGAACAGAAATTTGAAATGATTTTTTAAAAAAAAATAGAGAATTGTATTTATTTTAAAAAAATATATTTTAATTGATTTCAGAGAGGAAGGGAGAGGGAGAGAGAGAGAGAGAGACATCAATGATGAGAGAGAATCATTGATCGGCTTACTGGGGGATCGAGCCTGAAACTTGGCATGTGCCCTTGACCAGAACTGAACCCAGGACCCTTCAGTCCACAGCTTAATGCTCTATCCACTAAGCAAAACTGGCCAGGGCTGAAATGATTTTCTTAGTTTAAGAACAAAAAGATATATTCAATATGATGGGTTTATTTTGAATTATTTACAATATCAAATTTTAAACTATAGCCGAAACCGGTTTGGCTGAGTGGATAGAGCGTCGGCCTGAGGACTGAAAGGTCCCAGGTTCGATTCTGGTCAAGGGCATGTACCTTGGTTGTGGGCACATGCCCAGTAGGAGATGTGCAGGAGGTAGCTGATCGATGTTTCTCTCTCATCGATGTTCCTAACTCTCTATCTCTCTCTCCCTTCCTCTCTGTAAAAAAATCAATAAAATATATTAAAAAAAAATTTTTAAACTATGTTTTTCAGGTAAATGTTTACTAATTAAAATTACTTGCCATATTCAAACACTTTTTTTTAACTAGCCTCAAGGTTCTGATTTTTAAGCAACCTAACATCTTTTAGTTATTGTTAGTTAATGAAAAGCACTGCTAAATAGCATGTCAAAAAAAGTTTTGTGGTGGTATTACCCATTTAAAGAAAAACAAGGTAATAATTGCTTTATTTCTAGTTTATATAAATGGATGCAAGTGCTGGTATCTACTCTTATCCTAATCTCTGAATGCCTACAAAAGGTCAGAAAAACATTCAACAATTTCTCAAACATGCTACCAAGTCAAAAAAAGATTGACTGAAGACCTCCTTCTTTCCTTGTACAATAGCAGCGCCCTCTGAAGGCAAAATGAAATGTTCCTTCATTTTACCAATGTTTAGAAAAGTGTATAGAAATTATAACTCTGATTCATAGGCAGGAAATACTTTTATATGAAATTAGATACACTTTAGAAATTATTCTGATGTAGATATAGATAAGTTATCAATACTGTAAAGCAATTTTGTGCACTGTAGTGAACATCTATCTGTTCACTGACAATCCAGCATCTATTTCTTCTTTCCTCCTTCCTAACAGAATCCAGTTCTTTTTCATATATCCACCCCCTCTCTGCCCATGAATCAAATGTTCTCCTAGGGAAGCTGACCTCACTCCTAGATACAGAAATAAGTCTTGTCAACTTTAACAAGCAGTAAATTTCATTTCACTGGTCACAGTAATTTATTCTTTTGGGGGTTGCATAAGACCTAAGGCAACCTAATAAAAATGAATCTCAGGATTGTTGCTTAGAATGCTGTAACAAGTATATGTACTCATAAGCAATGCTTATTCTCTCCCTCTATTATAGTCCCCCACCATCTATATATACATATGTGTGTGTGTATATGTAAATAGATTAATTTCAGAGAGGAGGAGAGAGGGAGAGAGATAGAAACATCAATAATGAGAGAGAATCATTGATTAGCTGCTTCCTGCACAATCCCAAGTGGGGATCGAGCCCACAATGCAGGCGTGTACTCTTGACCAGAACTGAACCTGGGACTCTTCATTCTGCAGTTTGATGCTGTATCCGCTAAGCCAAACCAGCTAGGGGGCCCCACCATCTATTTTTCTTCACCACTATCTATTTTTAACAACTTTTCAAAACTAAGGCTTTATATATTCTAGAAACTGCATTTCTAAATTGACAACTGTTAGTCCCAAGATCAGTATAAAGAAACCAATTGGGCCCTGGCTGGTGTGGCTCAGTTGGTTGAGAGTCATCCGCTGAGCACCGAAAGGTTGCAGGTTCAATTCCTGGTCAGGGCACATAGCCAGGTTGCTGGTTTGATCCCCAGTAGGAGTGGGTGTGGGAGGCAGCTGATTGTTGTTTCTCTCTCACATTGATGTTTCCCTCCCCTCTCACTTACACTCTCTCTAAAATAAAAAAGAAGAAGAAAAAGCCAATTGGTAACACTGTAACACTATGGAATTGTGTTCCAAACAAAGCTTGTGGCTTTGGTGAAATTAGAAAGCTGACACTATCCAACAGAATTTCTAAAACGGAAATGACTCACCTCGGTGGAAAGTGACGGGCAGAGGACGGCACAGAGCTATAACAGGAAGTCACAGAACAACATGAGTGCTGAGGTCATCACTGATCACTATATACAGAGTTCCCCCTGTTAGATGGGACTTTTATGTATCTTCCTCTCCTAAGTGAACTGAAATAATAATAAAATGGCAGCCTTTCAAGTTCAAAAGTCCTATGTTTCCATTAATCTCTGATTTTTATATTTAAAAAATGATCATATACTTCTCAGGGGCACTAAATAAAAATGATATAATCTAGCTACTATAAGGGCAGCATTATATCCTCTGAGGATCTTCAAGAATACTTGGCCTAGTAACATAGATAGTTTACTTCTGTCCTCTCCACATTTCCCCATCCTCACCAAATGCAAAAGCTTTTGTGGTTTTTGGTGCAATAACTGAAAGAATCAAGGTAAACTTTCCTTCAATTCTTCAGGAACGTGGCAAAACCTGATCTATAGAAAAGAGTCAGGGAGACTATGCCACACATACCCCCCGGCACAAACATCTAAAAAAACGACTATTTATTATAGTTTATACTAACTTATACTAGTGCCTGAAAAGTCAGCTCTGTGATTGTGCTTTTCTATATTGGAAATATTAAAATGCAAGCATCATTAGAGGCTTTTTGGTCTCAGATATAAATTCTTACCCACAAGCGACGTGCACAGCTCTTTGTCAATGTGTCCATCTTCAGTCAATGCCCCAAATACCAAACCATCAGCACCATAAAGCTTGGCAAGACGAATGTCAGCCTTCATCACCTCAACTTCACGATCTGAATATAAAAAATCACCTCCGCGTGGCCGAATCATCACAAAAACTGGGATCTGGACACATTGCTTCACTACTTGAAGGACACCTGTAAGAACAGGAATCAGACTAATTAAAATACAAATATGAGCTAGAAGCTCAAGGAAGTCAATAAAATATTATTGGTCTTGCGCTGGCCAGTTTGGCTCAGTAGATAGAGTGTCAGCCGGAGGACTCAAGGGTCCCAGGTTCGATTCCGGTCAGGGGCACATGCCCGGGTTGTGGGCTTGATCCCTAGTAGGGGCATGCAGGAGGCAGCCGATCAATGATTCCCTCTCATCACTGATGTCTCCATCTCTCTCTTCCTTTCCCTTCCTCTCTGAAATCAATAAAAATATATTTTAAAAATATTTTGGTCTTTTATATATATACTCTTATGATAGTATCACTTCTATAAGAAAAGGAAGAGTTGACTGAGGAGACCAGAGAAAAGTGGACCTAAAAGGAAAGAGGATACTGAGAAGAAAAAAATAGCCCCAGAAGTTAAGTAATAAGAAAATCAAAGATAAAAGAGAACAAGTTAGAAAACAGAAGGAAGTTACTGCATTTTAAAAGCTCTTGTCAGTTCCCAGAACCAGGAGGTTGAAGTTCGATCCCTAGCCAGGGCACATCAGGGTGGCAGACTCGATCCCCAGTAGGGGGCATGCAGGAGGCTGCCGATCAGTGATTCTCATCATTGATTTTTCTATCTCTCTCTCCCTCTCTTTCCTCTCTCTGAAATCAATAAAAATATATATATTTTAAATTATCAGGCAGGAAAACAAGATGCATCATGTGGCAATAAAATCAATCCAACAAAACCAACCTAGAACTCATACAGATGGCAGAATTAGCAGTCAAGTCATTAAAATAGCTATTTTTACTTTATTCTATTCAAAATGTTAAGAAGCTGCATGGGAGATATTATAGACTCAAACTCTAGAGATGAAAACTAAAATGTGTAAGATGAAAAACACAGTAGGTGGGATTAACAGTGATGAGACATTGCAGAGAAAAGTTTAGTAAACTTGAAAATAAAGCAACAGGATCTATACAAAATGAAACAGAGAGAAAAAGAAGACAAAAGAGAAAAAGAAGACATCAGTGAATTATAGAATAAATATAATCAATTGAAAATATTCAATTATAAGTGTAACTAAAGTCTCTAAAAGAGGGAGTGAAGGACACTGAAAGCTGAAAATTTTCCAAAGGTGATAAAAAGTATAAACGTGCCGAAACCAGTTTGGCTCAGTGGATAGAGCATCGGCCTGCGGACTGAAAGGTCCCAGGTTCAATTCCCGTCAAGGGCATGTACCTGAGTTGCGGGCACATCCCCAGTGGGAGGTGTGCAGGAGGCAGCTGATCGATGTTTCTCTCTCATCGATGTTTCTAACTCTCTATCTTTCTCCCTTCCTCTCTGTGAAAAATCAATAAAATATATTTTTTAAAAAAAATAAAAATAAAAAATAAATAAATAAAAAGTATAAATGTACAGATCTAAGAAACATGAAGAAAACTACACTCAGGTACATCATAATCAAACTGCTCCAAACCAAAAATAAAGAAAAAATATCTTAAAAGCAACCAGAGCTTGTTTGGAGGTTCTGCAGGGGAGCACAGCTCCTCCTATACCCTTGACCAAAGACCGGTCCTCCCCTCTTCATTCAAGCACACACGCAGCTTCGGGAGGGACACACATGATCAGTGAGGGAGGAAGGGGACACCCACCCAGCCAGGCAGATCAGCCCTGTGATGATCAATGGGGTAACAGATGTCGCAGCCAGACTGCCCTCACATCCTAACAGATAACTGACTCTTTAAAAAATAAAGTTGTGAAAATCGTTGTGAACCTTGCAGGCAGGTTAAACAAGTGTGGGGTGATCAACCCCAGATTTGATGTGTAACTCAAGATCTAGAAAATGGCGGACTAACCTGCTTCTGGCACATCAGTTTGGTTTCATTGTACTGACAACATCAGTGGGCATCACAGATGATGAAGAAGCAAGACCAAAACACACAGGAGGGAAAAGCCTGGGGTTCTTTTTCTAGGGATGTACGACATGTGCAAATAAAATGCCTCAGTGAAAATAATAATAAGTAGTGTGCAATTTTTAACATATGTAGAAATAAGACGTATGTCAACAACACAAAGACCAGAAGGGGAGAAATGAAAACAAACTCAATAAACTAAGGATGCCAAAATGGAAAGATAAAAGAAAACTCTGGTTGTTGATATTACTGCACAGCAATTGAACCAATATTAAGAGCAACTACCTACATCTCAACTTTTTAATGTCTAAAAAATCTACTTGATCACATCTTTGATAGACAAATTTATTTACAACCATAAGCATATCTAACTAATACAATATCCATAGCATAGTTAACATGTTAGTAACATTGTAAAGGATTCCAATGAAACAAATTATCAATTGTCTCCAGGAATCCAAAAAACGGACACTTACCCATGCTGGGTGTGGTTCCTCCTTCCAATAAGCCAGAACATAATTCAATCCGACTAGCACCTGTGATTAAAAAAAAAAAAATTTTTTTTTAAATTAAAAAATATTTTTAAAGGCACCAAAGGACTTGTATGCATGCATATAAGCATAACCAATGGAAACAGACACTAGGGAGGTAAGGACATGGGGTTGGGGATGGGGGGTGGGTGTGTGGCAGGGGAGAGGTCAATGGGGGGAAAAAGGAGACATATGTAAGACTATATGTAATACTTTAAACCAGGGGTCCTCAAACTTTTTAAAGAGGGGGCCAGTTCACTGTCCCTCAGACCGTTGGAGGGCCAGACTATAGTTTTAAAAAAAACTATGAACAAATTCCTATGCACACTGCACATATCTTATTTTGAAGTAGAAAAACAAAACGGGAACAAATACAATATTTGTATTTGCATGTGGCCCGCGGGCCGTAGTTTGAGGACTCCTGCAAAGAATTTTAAAACAAAGCATTACTCAAAAATTACTGCCCAAAATAAACTCTTACTAAATAGCAAACTTAATATTTTTTTCCAAATATAGAACAAAAAGTGGTAGAAATAGAGAAATCAAATTATAAAACTAAAGTAAAAGTCTATTTTTAATTCCACCTATATTCTCCAACTCACATTATGTTACTGGTAGTCAACTTTAAGTGTTAACTCAAGTTAAACTAGGTCTCTTAAAATTTTGTATTACAGTGTTGTCTCTCCATGTACAAGAAAGAGACTTAGAATAAAGAAGTTTCTAGCCTTAGCTGGTTTGGCTCAGTGGATAGAGCATCAGCCTGAGGACTGAAGGGTCCCGGGCTCAGTGCCGGTCAAGGGCACATGCCTGGTTGCAGGCTAAATCCCCAGTAGGGGGTGTGCAGGAGGCAGCCAATCAATGACTCTCATCAATGATGTTTCTATCTCTCTCTCTCTCCCTCTTCCTTCCTCTCTGAAATCAATAAAAATATATGTTTTTTAAAAAGAAGAAGTTTCTAGATTGACCACAGTGGAACTCTGGACTCTTCACTAATAAGAAAATAACCATGTTTTCCAAGAGTCTTTATTATTCTAAGCTTTAAAAAAGCATAGTTAATTTAAATAGCTTAACTCAAGGTAATCTCAAGAATAGGAAAATACTGAAAGCTAAAGAACTATCCGACTATGGGTTATGTCAAAAGATATCAGGAACTAGTTGGAAAAGGCTACTCCCTCCCAGCCTAAAATGGGACCTTTTGAGCATCAACAAAAGGAGTAACTACAGTGTGTTAAAAGACATCAAATATGTCTAAATCTAGGTTTATAATGATAAAAAAATTCACTGAAGAATAGAGAACAAACTCATTATCTCAAAAATCAGTAAATAAGGGAAAAGAAGCAAGTATTTATTCTGCCTTTCTTGTATGCCCAAACAGATGATGAGGGAAAATCTTCTTTATAGAAGTATACTACTAATAAAATGTAAACAAATGCTAACTTTAATACTGTACCATTCTGCAAACCCTGCTAAAATTATTAGATGAAAATTAACAAGCAACCTTATAAAGAATCGATTAAGCTGACAATATCTGAATCCACTGATCAATCTTAATATCACAAAATAGAAGAAACTAAGATGTTATCCTCTTAATTGATGTAACAGAGAGTAGTATAACAATGTTATCTGTAAAGTGCTTATAAGAAACTCAGATCTGAATTTGATTAAGCCTCTGGGTTAACCATAATTTTACAGGAAACATAAGAGTCTGAGGAACATATTAAATGATACTAAATATACAGTCAGCAAAAATATTCTAAAAGATGAAAACCACAGTTTCATTAACAAACTACAGGGGGGAAAAAGAATTAAAGAAGAGAAACATTGAAATAGACAAAAGACATAACAAATAACTCAAAGAACTGTAAAACAAAACAAAACTGTATGAGCTAATAGGAGAAATCTGAAAACTAACTGGGTATTTTTGATGACATTAAGAAACAAAGTTTTAAGACATGTTAGTGATCCTAAGGTTATTATTTTTTAAAATTGTCCTTTTAAAGATACATACTAAATTATTTGAGGATGAAATGACATGATGTCTCATATTTGCTCCAGAATAATCTAAGGGTGGAGGAGGGAAGGTAGTTATATAGATCAGGGGTCAGCAAACTACTATGGCTCAGAGGCCAAAGGTCCACAGTTCATTTTTGTTATGGCCTGCAAGTGGAAAAAGTTTAAAAAAAAGAACATCTTTATTGACATATAATTCACATGCCATACAATGTGCCCACTTAAAGTGTATGATTCAATGGTTTAGCATTCTCACAAAGCTTTGCAGCCATTACCGTAATCAATCTTACCACATTTTTAATCCCACCCATTAGCAGCCACTTTCCTCTCCCTCCACGTTCCTCAGTCTTAGGCCACCACTAATCCACTTCTGTCTCCATAAATTTGCTTATTCTGGACAGGTCACAAAAGTGGAATCATACACTACACGGTATTATTTTTACTATTTGTTTTCCCACTTATAATAATCTTTTAAAATTCATCTGTGCTGCAGCATGTACCAGTACTTCATTGTTTTTTATTGCCAAATTAAGAATGGTTTTTACATTTTCAAAGGATATGTTTTAAATATATATTTTTATTGATTTCAGAGAGGAAGGGAGAGGGAGAGAGAGAGATAAGACACATCAACGATCAGAGAGATAATTACTGCTTGGCTGCCTCCTGCACGGCTTGCACTGGGGATTGAGCCCGCAACCTGGACATGTGCCTGACTGGGAATCAAACTGTGACCTCCTAGTTCATAGGTCGATGCTCAACCACTGAGCCACCCAGGTCAGACTCAAAGGATTATATTTAAAAACAAAGATGATGCAGTCCTGGCCTGGTAAGTCAGTTGGTTAGAGCATCGTCTGGGTATGCCAACGTTGCAGGTTGGATCCCTACTCAGGGCACATACAAAAATCAACTAATGAATGCATAAATAAGTGAAACAACAAATTGATCTCTCTCTCTAAAACAAACAAACAAATAAATTAAAAAAATATTTTTTAAAAAAAGATGCAACAAAGACCAAATGTGGCCAGCAAAGTTGAAAATATAAACTATGGTTGCTCTACAAAAAAGTTTGTAGACACCACCACCCTCCCACCCCACTCCAACACCCAAAAGAGATGAAAGATTGGTCCTGTACTGAAAATGAGGGAAGCAAAGTAATGGGTACATGGGGATTCATTATACTATTTTCTCTATTTTGATATATGTTTGAAGTTTTCCATAATACAAAACTAAAAAACTTCCTGATCCTGAGACGCTTCCTTATTAAAGCAGTTCACAGTGCAAAAGAAATCTTAAGGTAAAAATAATGTAAAAAAAAAAAAAAAAAGATAAGCTAGAAGTCCTAATAATGAAAATGGTAACAAATCTCTTAAATCATCTTTAAATCAATTAATTTTTAAAAAATTAAATCTTTGCTAAGTTCAATAAAAAAAGATGAAGTTGATGAGTAAGCACTATTGTGGACACTAACTCAAAATGTAAACTACTAGGGAGTAAGACGAAAAAATCATAATTTTCCAGGTTTTTTAGTTGTTTTCAAAAGAATTAATAGAATCCTTCCTAATCACAAAGGCTCCCAAGGTCAGTTCACAGGATTCATTTTCAGACTCTTAAAAGGACTATAGCCCAGCTGGTGTGGCTCAGTTGTTGAGTGCTGACCCATGATCCAAGAGGTCACTGGTTCAATTCCTGGTCAGGGCACATGACCGGGTTGCAGGTTTAATCCCTAGTTGGGCACATGCAGGAGGCAGCCAATTGGTGATGTTTTTCTAGCATTGATGTTTCTATCTCTATTCCTCTCCCTTCCTCTCTCTCTAAAAATCAATAAAAAAACGTATTTTTTAAAAAAAGGACTGGAAACTGTCATTCATTCTCTAATTTTTCTTACCTCCTCTTTCTGCATTTACAGCCGACTCCACTGAATCAACACACACTTCCATGAGAAATCCATTTGCTGTTCCTAAAATACATGAAAAACAATGCAATACCATGATGGGACTATTTATCCAGATCTATCCAGCACTATAATTTTATACGTATTTTGCTGCCAAAATTCAAATGTCCATTATAGTAAAGTGTATAAGTACATAAGGGGCCATGAATACAATAAAATATCATGTTAATTATAAAACTGATGTCTTTGGACTATGAAATAAGAACACTAACATATAAAATATTATACTGAAAACAATATTTACTGAATGCCGAATTAATCTTCCTAAAACACAGACCTCATCATCACATTCCAGGTCCAGATTCTTTCAGTGCTTCTCAATGAGTGCCTGCAGAAGACGTTTAAACTTCTTTACAAGAAATATATGTTTAAGTGCTAGGATGGACCTCAAATCCTGGCCCCCTCCAAACTTGTATGATTTTAGAAAAATTACTTAGTCTAAGTTGTCTGTACAACAGAGTAGATTTTAGTACCTACCACAGAGTAGTGAAGATAAATCATGTAAAGTGATACTACCAACTAAGTGTGCAAAAAGTACTAGTTTCATTAACTACAAGGTATTTTCTCTATATGCCTCCAGTTGTCCCTAATCCTCAT
>NW_006285779.1:4913959-4916501 GCF_000327345.1 Myotis davidii
TCCCAGCTCCATCTGTGACTGCTAAACTCTTCCAAGGCTCATGTCAAACCATATTTCCATACTTCCTGTCTCCCAAAGTAGGAAATTATATCTCCCTTTTTTGAACTCATTTAACTTTTTAAAAAATATATATTTTTATTGATTTTTTGCAGAGAGGACGGGAGAGGGATAGAGAGTTAGAAACATCGATCAGCTGCCTCCTGCACACCCCCTACTGGGGATGTGCCCGAAACCAAGGTACATGCCCTTGACTGGAATCGAACCTGGGACCCTTCAGTCTGCAGGCCGACTGTCTATCCACTGAGCCAAACTGGTCAGGGCTGAACTCATATAATTCTTTATAAGTTATATGTTCTTCTTTAAAACACTAACTGTATCTCTTCAAGACAAGATTTTCTATCTGTCATTATTCATGTAGATAAGTGTCTGATCACTTTTACTTGATCTAAAGTTCACAAATAAGGTCTTTTTTCCCACAAAGGTTATTTTTTAACTTACTTATTGATTTTAGACAGGGAGGAGGGGAGAGGGGAGAGAGGGAAAGAAAGAGAAACATCAATCTATTATTCCACTTATTCATGCATTCATTGATTCTTGTATGTGCCCTGACCAGGGATCGAACCCACAACCTTGGCATATTGTGAGGATGCTCTAATGAGCTAAGCCACCTGGCCAGGGCCTAAGTAAGGTCTTTATATGAGAAGTCTTTATTATCACCCACAGTAAGCACAGTGTCTACCATGGTCCATAACAGTCAAGCAAACATTTACTAAAGTCTGAATAATTACAATTTCATAAAAAGTCACATATCTACACTAAAAAGTATGATGAAAATAGTTTTGCGTTTTGTTCTGTAAGCTAAACATAACTTTTAAAAATTAAGAATTCTGAATGCATACTTCATGCAATATCCGAAAGAATGGTTACCACATACTGATAATGACTATAACTAGGTGCTGGGATTTGGAATGCCTTTACTATGTTTTTACTTTCCTACAACTGCTTGATTTTTCTTCTACCCAATATTGCTTTTATCATTTTTTTAAAAGCAATTTTTAATTTAAAAAACAAAAATCTAGCCTGGCTGGAGTGGCTCAGTAGTTGAGCATCGACCTATGAACCAGGTCAGGGCACATGCCTGGGTTAAGGGCTCGGTCCCCAGTGGGGGGCAGGCGGGAGGGAGCCCATCATGATTCTCTCTCATCACTGATGTTTCTCTCTTTCTCCTTCCCTGAAATAAAGAAACAAAAACAAACATATTTTAAAAAAAGAAAAACATATCATCTGCAAAGATCAAGTTGCAACTGTCTCATTTATTTAAAAGACTATGGTCTCAAACTGTGAAAGAGTTAAGCGCCACCCTGTGCTCTTAACCCAGAGCTGCATTAATTCTATGAGTTTCCTGATAGCCACCCGGACCAGCTGTCAGGCCAATCTAACTGGACAATGCTGCAGGGGGACCGTTTGCCTCGTGCAAGAAAGGGCCTTGGCTAGGAGAGGGTGGGGATGCACACAAAAGGCTATGACAGAAGGCAGAGTAAGGCAAAGCAAAGTTCTTATGGGGATCAAAGAAAAAGGTATTTGTTTGGAGCAGTTCTCAAAGTGCAGTAGGTCAGTTAGCTCTGGGGGCCTTCGGGATCTTAGAATCTTCCATGATCCTTTCAGGGTCTGTGCAGTGAAAAATTGCATGATATTGAAATTTTATTTGCCTTTTGCACTTTCATTCTTCCACAAAGTGGAGTTTTGGGGAGGCTACCTGACATGTCAGACTGAACGCAGAAGCAGGTATAAGAACACAGGCATGAGAATTCCATTAAGCCTGATGGTCAAGAGGTCTGCAAAAACACAAAACATCGGCACTATTCCATTTTGTTTGTTGAGGAAAACAGTTCCTCAGGGGGAAAAAAACGTTATTTGCGTTAACATGTAATGGGTTTATTATGGTTATTTTCTAGTTAAAAAGTATTTTAAAACTTTGTTTTAATTTTAAATACAGTCAGTATCAATAGATTTAACCTGTATAAAAACGGTCTTTGAGGTCCTCAATAATTTTTAGGAGGGGAAGGGGATCCGAGGACCGCTGGTTTGGAGGAACCCGGAATTCACGGAGGGGTCTGCCAAACCCCAGCACCTGCCACGCCTCCTACCCTGGGCGACAGGAGGAAGGCGGGGCTCGGGGCCGCCAGCTCTGCCCGTGGTGGCTGCGTGGTCCCGGAGAACCCCCTCCGCCGCTGCAGCAGCCGCAGGTGATGGAGCGGTCAACACAGGGTAGGCGCTGGGCTCACAGCGATGCTCGAGTGGCGACGCGAAACGTGAGGCTCCGAGAAGTTAACCAACTTGAAGACAATCGCACGACGATACACGGGGGCCCCGGGATTCGAACCCACACCTCTGGCTCCAGAGCCGGGCCTCTCTCACCGCACGCCCTTCTCAGGCACCCCTTCCCACGTGTTTACAGCCGGAATGGCAGAACCCGTCGCGCAGGGGACCCCGAGGGAAATCGCGATCAATCCACTGGCCGATCAGAAACCCCGGCAGGCCC
>NW_006285779.1:4916562-4930590 GCF_000327345.1 Myotis davidii
GGCTACGGTTTCCACTCGGATCCGGGTTTGGGTGCGCGCGACCAGGGAAGCTCGTTCCCACCGCTGCGCGCGCCTCCGCGCGCCCCTGACGTCCACACCCCAGCAGCCCCCGCGAACGCCAAGTCGCCGGCGCAGGCGCAGTCACTGCTCACCCCCGCTGTCTCGGGGGGAGGAGCTTGCTTAGTGTGACTCGGAAGTGCTTCTTCCCCGAGGCAGAGAGGAGAGACCTCCGAGCGCCGGGGTGTGGAGGTGGCGGCCGGGCCCCGTCCTCAATATGCAGCGATTACTCCTTCCGCCCTTGAAGGCCTTGATGGGGGGCTCATGTCTCCGACTCCTGGGTCCCAGGGCGGCACCTCGAATGCAGGTACCGCACCGCAGCGGAAGCGGGCACCGGGAGAAAGACGGTAGATGACCGACATCACGTTTCCGTAGCTCCTTAGAGTTCAAGGCGCGTGTCCTTGTTTCCGGAGCCCCTGCGTTCCGCACTGGACCTGCCACTTACTAGCTGTGTGTTAGTTACTAGCCAAGTTAGGTAACCTTCCTGTGCCTCAGTTTCCTCATCTCTAAAAATGGGGATGACAACAATACTTAATTCATAAGACTTCTGGAAGGATTACGTTTAATATATCTAAGCACTTAGCACAAAGTAAAAGCTCAGTACATTTTATCCAGATATTTGATTCTTGCTAAAAGCCCCCAGGTAACCAAGTTAAGGATTGTGTAACTCCCTTCTGCAAAGAAGGAAATTGAGGCCTAATTTAAGTTGTCTAAAGTTACTTTAGTTAGAAGCAGGAAACCAGATTTGGTCTTTTGGCCCTCAGGGATGTCTCCCCTCCACTAACAATTGCTGCATTGAGTGACTGTTAGGGACTGGGAAGCAGACGAAACTATCAAAAGGCTACCGCCCTGGAGGAGGGCACACTGTAGTTATTTATAATTCATTTATGAAGGTTTTGTTGGGTAAGGGAACTGTGTTTGAAACAAAGGAAGCAGGAGAGAAGGGACCAGGCCCCGTTGTCCCACAGCTCATAGTTTAGTGGGAGACGGGGAGGAGCCTAAAGTGTGCTGAGAGTGACCTGCTGCGGACCTAGGATAGCCTGGGAACACTTCCCAGAGGAAAGAGGTGAAAATATCAACCAGAGGAGGTGGCTTCCAAACTGAGGTCTGCCGTGGGCATTACAGGCACACCTCGGAGAATGCAGGTTCGGTTCCAGACCCTTGCAATAAAGCGAATGTCACATAAGCGAGTTACGTGAATTTTGGGGTTTCCCAGTGCATATAAAAGTTATATCTTCATTATATTATCGTCTGTTAAGTGTGCAGTGACATTATGTCTAAAAATTCAATGCACATACCTTAATTTAGAAATACCTTCCTGCTAAAAACTGGTGACCATCATCTGAGCCTTAAGTGAGTCGTCATCTTTTTGCTTGTGAAGGGTCTTGCCTTGATATTTATTGATGGCGGCTGGCCGATCAGGGTGAAGGTTGGGGTGGCTGTAGCAATTATTTAAAATAAGATAACAATGAAGTTTACTACATTGATGGACTTCCTTTCATGAGAATGATTTCTCTATAGCATGGGATGCTGTGTGATAGCATTCTACCCACAGTGGAACTTCTTTCAAAATTGGAGACAATCCACTCAAACCCTGCTACTGCTTTAGCACTAAGTTTATGTAATATTCTAAGTCCTTTGTTGCCATTTCAACAGTCTTCACAGTATCTTCACCAAGAGTAGATTCCATCTCAAGGAACCACTTTTTCTCCTTCTCCAAAAGAAGCAATTTCTCGTTTGTTCAAGTTTTATCATGAGGTTACAGCAGTTGAGTCACACTTCAGGCTCCAGTTCTAATTCTAGTTCTCTTGCTGTTTCTACATCTGTGGTTATTTCTTCCACAGAAGACTTGAGCCCCTCAATGTCATCCATGAGGGTTGGAGTCAATTTCCAAACTCCTGTTAATATTGATATTTTCACCTCTTTCTGTGAATCACAAATGTTCTAAATGGCATCTAGAATGGTGACTCCTTTCTGGGAAGTTTTCAATTTGTTCAATGTAGGGTTGCCACAAACCTTCAATTTGCAAAACAAACGCAATATCTGCAAAACGCAAAAATTGAAGCACAATAAAACGAGGTATGCCTTGTATTTTCATATATACATATATATTAATTGATTGCAGAGCGGAAGGGAGGTAGAAACATCAATGATGAGATTCTCATCAATCATTGATCTGCTGCCTCTGCACGCCTCCTGCTGGGCATCAAGCCCACATTCCATCATGTTCCCAGACCGGGAATTCCTGGTTCATAGGTTGATGCTCAACCACTGAACCACACCGGCCAGGCTGACTGTATTTTCTATCAGGGAACAAGGGTGTCCCAGAAGTCTTATTTAAAGATCCTCAGAAGAAATAAAAGAACCCATGTCTAGGTTTAGATTTAAGTCTGGGGGAAGTATGCAGAGATCAGAAGGTTCATGTAGTGTGGCAGTGGATTGGAATGAGGCCAAGACTACAGGCAGGAAAACTAGTAGGAAGGTGGATACAGTAATCCAGTGAAGAGATGATTTACCGGGGCAGCAGCAGTGGAGATGTTGCACAGCACAGTGGGACTGGGGTGGGTAGCAGTGAAGTGAGGTCTTTCCCTCTCTCCAGTGGTAATTTATCTGTCTTGATCCTTAGTGTGGTTGCAGCTGTGGGATCAGGATCCCCTTGAGGCCAGGGCAGTACAGCACCATCTCTGAAGTAGCTTTACAATCTGGAAGGGGTACAGTGTCCCTCCCTTCAAAGGCTGCTGAGCGGGTAGTGGGCCGATGGCTCCTGGTCTGCAGTGGAACAGTAGCTGGAGCAGTTATTCTTGGTGGAGTAACTAGGTGAGTAATTTGCTCATAGCAGTTGTCAGCTCTTTGGGTCGTCAGTAGAGGTACAGGATGCCCAAGGGGGAAAGGACCCCAGGAATCATATAGTCTAGCTCCTTCATTTGACAAATGCAGAAACTGAGGCCTAAAGAGGGAATATGACTGATAGCTTGCCCTGACATAGAACAGTTTAGGGTTTATTTAAAAGGAGCACTTCATAGAGACTGGTTTAGATCTTAATTGTTAGCTGTACATTGTTTGTGTATATTTCCCCCTATAATCAGAGTTCAAATTTGTCTCAAAATTTCGTATACAGTTAGTTTGAATTAAACCCAAATAAGTTTGATACATCAAAATTAGTTCATATGCCTCTTGGGTCTCTTTATACGTCCCTTTCCCCCCTCACACCCCCACCCCGCCATTTGCAGTTTTTATTGAAGAAACCCAAATCATTTGTCCTATAGAGTTTCCCAGTCTGGATTTTTCTGATTGCATACAATGGTGGTGGTGGTTAATAAGTCCCATTGTCCCCGGTATTTCCTGTAAACTGGTTATTGCTTGATCAGCTTCAGGTTGGGACGGGGGCAGAATACTTCATAGGTGATTATAACATTTATAAATATTTAGTGTCTATTAGAGATGCCAACCACCATTGGTGATCATTGCTCAGATTCATTATTTCATTAGAGTTTAAAATTGTAATATTCTAGTAGCTCAGCTCTACAGAGAAACTTTCCCTCATCAATAATTGGGTTATCCTAAGGTACACTGTATATAGGAAAAGCAGAGTAAATACTTGATTCTTTCCCTTTATTTACCAATTTTCAAAATAATAAATTGGTTCCCACGTACCCTCCAAAGGTAAACAATAAAGTGTTCATTTTTAAGTATCATTATGAGCTCATAGGTTTAAACATACTTGGTATGTTTCAATCCATTGCAGTGATGTTTTGCTCAAATTGTCCCATCCTTAGTCAGTGAGAACCTCTCAAATTGGCTCCAGAGTCGTTTTGACAGGACCCTGGTAACCTTTGAGTCCTTGTTTTCTGGATAAAATATTCCAGGCTCTTCTTGTGCATTTCCTGCCTCAAGCCTAAAATCAGCCTTTTACTTACACTAACTCCTTTTGGTGAAAATACCTTTGGTTTTAATTATGTGTTCTCAAATTCTCTCCACATTCCCTGTGCCCTTATTTCAAATACTGACTGTGTTATATAGACTGTTATGGGAACTGACAAATGTGAACTTTACTGTCTTTAAATTTACTTAAGAACCTAAAGTGTGTTATCTCTATATCAAATCTCTCTTCCTTGGTTATGCATTTAGGGCAAATTTCCTTGGTCTAAGGGTTGATTTTGCTGTTTCTGTCAAAATTCTAAGCAGTAAGAGAAGAGAAAGGTGTCAGGAAACAATGAAACGTTTACCTTTATTTAGATCCACTTGTTGCCATAAACTATTATGAGTAATCCATCATTGAGCATCCTCTTCTCTCTCTCTCTCTCTCTCTCCCTCCCTCCCTCCCTCCCTCCCTCCCTCTCTCAAATTTCTTTCCTTTCCTAAGATTGACAGAGTCTGGCCTCTCAATGGTAGATTGGCATTTAATAAAGGAGATGAAGCCACCTACAAGCCAAGAGGAATGGGAAGCAGAATTCCAAAAATACCAGCAATTTCCAGAATTTAAAATGTAAGTATTATAAAAAATCAGGTAAATGTCCCACGAGGTCCACTCAGTCTCTTGCTCATTTAAACGTGTCAGAAGATTAGATCCCATTATTTCTTGGTATTTGGCTCTGTTACGTTTAGTGAGCTTCCTACAGTAAACCTCCAATTCCAGAGTGATCCTGAGGCCACTGATGAGGAGGAGGGTAGACCTATCAAGCATCAGGACTGCATTCCATTGGGAAATAAAATTGAGATGGATGTTTCCTCTTGCTTATTTTTTGACTTCCCTTTTCACCCAGCTTAAATCATGATATGACACTGGCGGAATTCAAGTTCATCTGGTACATGGAGTACTCACACCGAATGTGGGGTCGGCTTGTGGGCCTCGCATACATCCTGCCTGCTGCCTACTTTTGGAGAAAGGGCTGGCTCAGCCACAACATGAAAGGACGTGTGCTTGCCCTCTGTGGTTTAGTATGCTTCCAGGTGAGACTTATTCAAGTTTGGGAAACACGAGATGTTTCCAAGAGCTTCCTAGTTGGCATTCTTTAACAGAATAGGTAAGCGTGTGGATTTTAGTCTAGCAGGCCTGGCTTTAAGGCCCAGCTCTACCATGTAGTAGGCAAGTTCTAACCTCTGTAGGCTATGCTTCCCTGGCCTGTAAATAGGGATAATAATAGTACCTACTGTTTAGGTTGCATGAATATTAAATGAGATCATGCATATAAAGAACTTAGGTTAGCTGTGACCGGTTTGGCTCAGTGGATGGAGCGTCGGCCTGCGGACTGAAGGGTCCCAGGTTCGATTCCGGTCAAGGGCATGTACCTTGGTTGCGGGCACATCCCCAGTGAGGGTTGTGCAGGAAGCGGCTGATGGATGTTTCTCTCTCATCCATGTTTCTGACTCTCTATCCCTTTCCCTTCCTCCCTGTAAAAAATCAATAAAATATATTAAAACAAAACAAAACAAAACAAAAAACTTAGGTTAGTGCCTGGAATCAGTAAGCACTCAAATATATTTTTGTGTCACGAGAATTAGAGTTTCTTTCCCACCATGGCTCTCCTGGATTCTCATCTCTTCCCTTTTTCTATCTGTGCGGAACTGGGATCCCTATGGTAGAATGGCTGTAGAAGCAAAAAAGAAAATTCCAAAAGAGAAACAGTTTATGGGATGAGAGACTTTAAAATATAGATGTAGCTGAGAGGTATCAAAGTACTGTATACTATAAATGGTAGAAAAAGATCATTGAATGACTCTGAGGCTGAGAGCCAAGAAAAGTGGTATTAGAAAAGACATGAGTATTTAAACATCAAATATCAAAATTTGATCAGGAGGAAGTGAGTTGGTTAATTTAACGTGGAAATGGTGAAATTATGAACCAAATAGAAGGAAATGTGGAAGTTGGAAGAGATGTAATATAGGCAATAGAAGCAAATAAGGAATTAGACATTAATAAAAGTCTAATGGAAACTAGGGGAGAGGTGAATGCCTGGCTGGCTTGGCTCCGCGGTTGAGCATCAACCTGTGAACCAGGAAGTCATGGTTCAATTCCCAGTCATGGCACATGCCCGGATTGTGGGCTTGATCCCCAATGGGGGACATGCAGGAGGCAGCCAATCAATGATTCTCATCATTGATGTTTCACTCCCTCTCCCTTCCTCTCTGAAATCAATAAAAATATATTTTAGAGAGAGAGAAAGAAACTAGGGGAGGAAGGGTAAAACAAAATGAAAATTTGTTTAAAAATGGGGAAAAAAATGTCACTAAGGACAGACTCTAAGAGAAGCAGAAAATTGAAGATGGCAAATAGGGTATGGAACAAAGAAAGTGAGGGCTAGCAAATCACACTCTATACTTCATCCTCCAGTGTTCTGTGCAGATGAGATTAAGATAGGACATCCAGGGTAGTCATAAAGGGGGAAGAAATGCCCAAAAAAGGTTTCCCAAGGAGCATATATTTACAAGAGGTGGGAGAATTCCACCTTTTGACATGATTCTATTGTCCTGGCAGGGCGGGGGTGACAGGGCTAGCCTATATAATAACAGCATAATACACAAATCGGCCCAAAGGCCAAACAGTGGAAAGACCATCCGGGACCATGCTATGACACCCACTGGGCACCAGGCCAGCCAAGGCAGGTGCAATGCAGTTGGTCAGGGGCCCAGCCATTGCCCCATGATCACCCTGCTGAGGGAGGCCCAGTGATCAATTGGGGGGCTCCACAATCACCCCAAAGAGGGAGGCTCAGGCCACTGACCCGCAGGCTGCAGTGGGTGGGCAGGGCCTACCTCTGCAAGGGAAGCCGGTGCCGGCAGCCAGGGGAAGGAAGGCCTACTCTTGTATGAATTTTGTGCATCAGACCTCTAGTATTTATATGATTGGAACTGACACTTCGGTTACTTGAAAAAGATAGTATAAGCAGGAAATCATAGAATAATAATACATACCTTAACTTTTAAACATGTCCTTTCATTACCTTTATTTTAAAACTAGAGGCCCCGTGCACGAATTTGTGCACGGATGGGGTCCGTCTGACCCACCCCAATGGGAGCCCATTGGGCGGGGCCAGCCGTGGGGTCTAATGATGGAAGCTATAGCTTTCCCCCAGCTGGATCTAGTTATACTTTAAGGATGCCAAAAGAAAACCCACAACAGAACTGTTTTGAATTTCACGTGCCATGAGATGAAGTTGTTTATGTGTTGTTTGCAAACGTATATCAAGATGGATGTTGGCCCTTTAATGATTTTTGCATCTTCCTGGTGCTCTGCCCTGTTTCCCAATATGATCTTCATGTCTGTTTAAAAGTTTTTCTGTTTTTGAATGTGCCTACCCTTTGTTGTTGCTTCTGGCTGCCTGTGGGTCCTCTTTGCCGTCCCTTTTAAAGAGAGATTGAAAGTTCACCAAATTGCAAGGCACCACAATTTCACAAAATTCCCCCCCAGCCTCTCTACATTCCTCAGCAAAGGGCTGCCATCCCGTTAATGCTTAGGTCACCTTTTTGGCTAATTTGGAAGGTCTCCTGGGGCTGCGAGCTGTGGAGGGAGAATTCCACACCTTGGCTGCAGTATTAGCACAGCCCTCTGGAGACTCTGGTTGGGGACAGAAGGGACTGATAATTATTTTCTTGTGCTTTCACTAAATGTTCATGCACCAGGGAGCCAGGCAGTGATTAGGGGTGTTGGGGGCTGGCCGGGGCAAAGGGCCGCAGGCGGTTTGCCGGCTGGCCCTGCCCCCATTGGGTTGGGGTGGGGGCGCTCAGGGACAGGGCTAGCTGGGCGACCGGCCGTGGTCGTCCGGTTGGTTTGCCATTTGGTCGCTGGGCTTTTATTATGTAGGGTGAAGAGCCAAGGCCTGTTTTTTAGTCCTCTGATTGGAGTTCAAGCTCAGATCTCTTACACCCCCATAAACTACCATTTCATTTTCATTTCTCTTAAGTGAGAACTTAGATACTTGCAAAGCAATCTGACTGCAAAGCCTTACCGATTTTTACCCCCACAAAGCTTTTATAATTTTCTATTCCCACTGAACTTGATAGTTGTTTTTAAGCATTCTCAAGCTTTCCAGAACATTCCATCTGGTTTTTTTAGAAACAGCTCTCTTTATATTCTCATATTTCAGTGGTTCACATAATATTAAACCATATCAAGTATATGTAAGGTTTTGCCCACAGATAAGCTTTTGTATGCTTTTCTATATTTGACTTATACTTCAATAAAATGATAATCTAATCAGCAGTTAAGTATTTATGGTGCTGTATGTGAAAATGTGGTTAAGTCATGATTCCTGAGATACAGAGGATTTGGGAGGGGCATGGAAAGGAAGTGTCAGGTAGGGAGTATGCCTGATAATCGATAACTCACTTTTTCCGAACGTCAAGTTGAATAGACAGTTTCAACTTTGTTTTCTTTGCCTCTTCTCTTTTTGGTCCTAGGGTCTGTTGGGATGGTATATGGTGAAAAGTGGATTAGAAGAAAAGCCAGATTCTCATGACATCCCCCGGGTCAGCCAGTACCGCCTTGCTGCCCACCTGGGGTCAGCCCTGGTTCTTTATTGCGCCAGCTTGTGGACTTCGCTCTCGCTGCTGCTTCCTCAGCACCAGGTAAAAATCAGTCTGTATTGTTACCAGTTCCACACACGGCTGACAGGTAATTCCGGCTCTACTAGGAAGTTATGTCAAAATGTACATATTCCCTTGGTGACATCTACCAGTTTACCAGCAACCAGATAAAACCAAAGTTTAGAGGAACATTAAACTTTGGGACTGGATAGCTTTGAGACTGCAGAGTAAAATGTGCAGTTATTTTGAGCTGGAGCAACTCATTTAAAGGAGAAATAGTATAAGAGAGGAATATTTTGTCAGCATTGCCTATTGGAAAAGGTGAAAACGTGAATTTTAGAAAAAGTGGGACGGAGTACCAACAATCAGAGGTAGCCCAGCCACTCTGGAGGGGTGGGAATGGCAAGGCAAGGAGGCTAGAACAAGAGTGAGTGCTGGCCCTGTGGTGGTGCACAAGATCCATCGTGGGTTGTTGGTTCTTTAGATGGCGACCTGCCATTCATCAGGCCAAACAGTACAGTAAACCTAGTGATCTTGCCACAAGGACTTTCTCAGTAGGCCAATTACAGTTTTTTCTAGTTTTGTTTTTTTTTAATGAACAGTATTTTAGGTATTGAAGACATGGTTGACATGGATAACCTGTTCATGGAGTAGGTTTTAGATGTCAATAGAACTTTTAAGTAGAATCATCCAGTAGGTACTTGGAGCCAGTGGCCTGGATCCCAACAAGGACAGGAAATGTTCACTTGTCAGTCATCCCACAGGGAAGCCAGATGGAGTTGAAACATTGGTACAGTAGACAAATCCACATCTGAAAAATTCCTGTTCTCCTGGCTTTCAAAGCCAAATTTCTAAAATGAATTGCCTCTATGGATAGCTGTACATCCTGACAACCCATTCGTTCCTTTCAGTTCTTATCTGGCTTCCCAACCCACCTCTATATATATCCACCACACACTTACATATACACACTCATTGCCAACAGTCTCTACTGACTTTTTAATTATCAATGAATTGTTTTTCTCTTTTTAACATTTATTTATATTCCACTAATTACAGAAAGGATTTGAGATAGTCAAACATATAGTTGGAAATGCGGTCCAACACAGTAGCTCACTAGCTACATGTGGCTATTTAAATTTTAATTAATTAATATTAAATAAAATTAACTTTAAACAAACTTGTTATTTACTTCACCTTTAAATAAAATTAACGTTTTATTTAATTTTAAGTTGCTCTGGCCTCGATTTAAGATCTCTTTATCCACTTATTGGGGGCAGCACAGATACTAGAACATGTCCATCATTGCGGAAGTTTATTTGACAGCCCTGACATCATGCTACAAAAATCTCAGTAATGATACCTCATTCTTCACGTACTAGATTGCAAAGCATTTGAGGGCAGCACTCTGACTTCACCTTTCTGTATCTTTATGGTTACCTGCTTATAAAGTTCTTCATAAATATTTGCTGACTCACTGATTGGTATCAAAAGTTGGCTATAGCAAAAATAAATTTAGACTTTACCAAAAACACAAGAATCTCCACTATAGACATTAAATGCCAGAATCTCCACTATAGGCATTTTATGCAATTTTGATTCTGATTATATTTGGTAAGCATTAAATGTCACACACAAGATGAAAATCCAGTCCTATATTTTAAGCCACATCATTTTAACCATGGTGAAGCATCCTCCCTGCCCACCTGAACAATGCAAATCTTGCAGTTATGAAATAGGTACGTATTGAGCACCTAATGCCAAGCCTTGGGCTAGGGCTACTGTAATAAGACAGATGGCAGTTCCTGCCTTCACAAAACTTATAGGATCGCAGAGAAGACAGGTGGTAAATGTATACATTTAGTAAAACATGATGTGTGTCAGAACAGAGTATCTGCTGGGAGTACCTAACCTCGTTTAGGGGTCAGAGAATATCTGGCCTCAAATTGTCACTTGGCTTTGGCCTTGGAGATCTTTGCTGCCTCTTGTAGTTCCTGCAGAACTGTTAACTTGAGTGATTTTTTTATTTAGTTGCCTGAAACCCGTCAGCTCCTGTGGTTGAGACGATTTGCTCACGGAACAACAGGCCTGGTGTTCCTTACAGCTCTGTCAGGTAGGACTCTTCAAGATGGCTCAGGTCTCCTGCCTAATGCTTTCCCCTTTCTTCCTGTAACGTCATATTTCCTTTTCATATCTGCCTTTCTCATACCCACCATCTTTACCCTCTGTTTCTGTTCTTTCCTCCCTTCCAAAAATTCTGTGTAAGTCAGTTAAACAAAATTATTGAGAAGCTGCCTGGATCCACACTGCCTAGACTCAAATCCTGGCTTTTAAAAATATATATATTTTATTGATTTTTTACAGAGAGGAAGGGAGAGGGATAGAGAGCTAGAAATATCAATGAGAGAGAAACATCGATCAGCTGCCTCCTGCAAATCACCCCCTACTGGGGATGTGCCCGCAACCAAGGTACATGCCCTTGACCGGAATTGAACCTGGGACCCTTCAGTCTGCAGGCCAATACTCTATCCACTGAGCCAAACCGGTTAGGGCTCAAATCCTGGCTTTACCACCTGTGAACTCAGTGACCTTGGGTGAGCTTTAGACCCTCTCATACTCAGTGACCTCATCTGTGAAATGGGGATGATGATAATAATGAGTAGAATATGTGAAGTGCTTACACCAGTACCTGGCATGTGGCAAAAACTATGTAAGTATTAGCTGTTATTATTCTGTAAACGTTATTGTTATTATTACCATATAACAAGATGGGTCAGACAAAAGACCTTCCCTCAAGATGGTCTAGGGTAGGGAGTTCATTGGGGCAAAGAGGCCAATGCAGATCTTTCTCATTCTTTAAATCACACCTCTTCCTCTCTCTTTGTCGAACTGTGTTATCCAATACAATAACCACTAGTCTCGTGACTATTTAAATTTAAATTGTTTAAAATTAAGTAGAATTTAAGGGTTAGTTCCTCAGTCACATTAGCCACATTTCAAGAGTTCAGTAGCCACATGTGGCTTAGCAGCTGTTATACTGGATGGCAGATATAGCACATTGTCATCATCCCATGAAGTTACATTAGACATCAGTGCTTTAAAATAAAACCATCAAGCCGAAACTGGTTTGGCTCAGTGGATAGAGTGTCAGCCTGCGTACTGGAGGGATCAAACCAGTGATCTCCCCAACCCTCCCCTCCCTCTTTTCATGGCGTAAGAAAATGAATTTTGACTTGATAAATGGCATTTACAGAATCAAGAATATGATCTAAACATCCCTGAATCCTCTTTGATCGTAAATTATGGAATCAAAATAATAATTTGATGATAATAACTCACGAATACCCTGTTTATATGCTTAGTAGCCAGTAACATATCCAGGATTTGGTTTATAAGCGTGTGTTTTCTTTTTCCATTTCTTTGTTCATTTAATAAACATTTTTTTGAGCACTTGAGGAAGAGATAAACAAAAACAGTATGTCAGACAGTGTTCAGTGCTGTGGAGAGAAACAAAGGACTTTATGGAATAGCGGTAGGGTGGGGAAGTGCCGTCTTTATGGGATCATTGGGGAGATCTTTTTGATAAGGTGAGTAAATTATGCAGATATCTGGGGGAAGAACTCTTTCAGAATAGATCAGTAGTTCTCCGTGGGGGGAAATCACTAAGGAATTTTTTCAAAGGAGCATGTCTCTCTAGAGCTTCTAGTTCATTCCTCCAGGGGAGGCATGCCAGAATCTTGGGGTGGGAGCAAGTGAGACTATAGTTGTTTTTCTTTTAAGCTCTCATGGTGACTGTGATGTATATTCCCTGTTTGAGAACCCCTACTGTAAACACTTATATATATAAGGCACTTCCTTTTATCTAACTCTGGGATACTGAACTTTTTCTTTTTTAATCTTCATTATTGAAAGTATTACATGTGTCCCTTTCTTCCCCCCATTAATCCTGTCCAGATAAACCTTTTCCGTGTCAGAATGGTATTTGGCCTCCTCTTTCCCTCATTTTAATAAATACCGTTGGCCTTGGCATGCAGGGGCTTTTGTGGCAGGACTGGATGCTGGGCTTGTTTACAACTCCTTCCCCAAGATGGGGGAATCTTGGGTCCCAGAAGACCTTTTCACCTTCTCTCCCGTCCTGAGGAATGTTTTTGAGAACCCTACTATGGTGCAGTTTGATCACCGGATTCTGGTAAGTCTGGCTGGTGGTTACTGGCTGCTAAGCACAGGGAGCCTCTCACAGGTTTGGGGTGTTCGAAGCACTGATTACAATAGTGAGAGGATAGAGTGGGCACCAGATTTCCTTTTTTTTTTAAAGAGGAAACTGAGTATCAGTTTTCTAATGTGCTGTTTTTCTCCTAATTACCCACACACCCTCCCAGCCAATTTCTGGCTTTCAGGATACTGCCAGCTTCTTAAAGTTTGAATCTGCTTTTCACCATCTAGCAAATGATAACCTCCCTGAATCCTGCACACACATAGGAGAGTCATTTTAGCAGATAAAAGGCTGGGTAGAGAAGAGAGTGTGAAGACAGTGGATGCTGATCACATAGCTGTCAGAGCTGAACCAGGACCCCCCCAAGGAGCCAAGAGCATCATATACTTTTTGTTTTATTTAAGTAATATTTACTTAGGGCCTGCTATGGGTCATGTTAAGATTGGTCTGGTACTCTGGCATGATAAATTGAAGATGAGCAACAAGGAGACCAGTGAGAAGCAGCAGTGCTATTGCAGTAATGCAGGTGAGAGTGAGAGTGATGGGGTTCAAGGCTTCATGGTGGGAGTGGGTTTAAGAAGAATGATGAAACTGAGAGAGGTTGTAAGGAATAGAATATTGCTGTAGAAAGGAAGGTGAGGTGAGGAAAGATAAAGGAAGATTCCAAAGTTTCTTTGGGGGCATGCTTAAAAAATGACCAACAAAAATAAGGCTATTGGAATGAGTGCTGAGCTAGATATGGGATATGTCAACAGATGGAGGTATGTTAAGTGTGAGAGGATACAATACATCCACACAGAGAAGTCCAGAGGACTCGGATGGCACTACCACCACCTCCTCTACTCACCGCTCAGGAAAATAATAACCCTCATGGGCTGGAATACAAGATTACTGTAGGTGTAAAATTAGGGATAAGAGTGCAAAGAATGATTTAAAATGTGAGGGCCATGCCTGGGGGGCACCACAGTGGAAGGTGGATAAGATCACCGAGAGAGAGAGTGTGTATAAAGGGATAGGTGCAGAAACGTTAGGTGGCACATCTGCATTTAAGTGGCCAGAAGAGGGGTGGGAAGGAGACTGAGGAGCAGAAACCAGAGGTGGAACTGCAGGGGGCTCCCTGCCTGGGACAGGGAGGTGCCTGGTGGTTACTCACTGGTTCTGGAGGAGATACATGGGAGGTGAGCGGAAATCAGGAGGGTGGGCGCTTCCCACTGGCTCTGGATGAGACTCTTTCC
>NW_006285779.1:4930708-4935357 GCF_000327345.1 Myotis davidii
GCAGGGAATCACATCAGTGACTGCCATTACAGCGCTCTACTTCCTGTCCCGGAGAATTCCCCTTCCTCGCAGGACCAAGATGGCAGCAGCGACTCTGCTGGCTTTGGCATATACACAGGTATAAACCACTTCTTTTTGGCCTGAGGGCGTCCCCAAAACAAGGTTAAAAAGGAAAGGTACAGGCTAAGAGAAAATATTTTCAATACTTAAAATAGACTAGAAGATTAATAACCAGAAGATAAAATAAGGACATCAATACACAATTCTCATAAGTGGAATGATGAATGGCCAATAAATACAAAAAGCTGTTTAGTCTCACTCATGATCACAGAGGAGCAAATTAAAACAATGCCTGCCATTTTGTGCTTGTCAGATTGGGGAGAAAAAGAAAGAAAAAGATAATCAGGTATTGGCACAGACATAAGAAAATAGATACCTTCATATATTCTTAGTGAGAGCACGAGTTTATGTGGTATTTTTCAGAGGGCAGTTTGGCAATATCTTTTAAAATGTTAAATATGTAATCCCATGGCCCAGCAAATTGACTTATTAGTGCCTGCCCTAGAGATATTCTAATGCACAAAGAGCTATATCTATAAGGAAATTCATTATAGAATTGCTGTAATGGTGAAAAATTGGAAACCAACCCAAGTAGTTAGACAACTATGGTAAATGTATATTGTGGGATATTATATAAGTTTAAAATAGTAAGCTCTTAAGACATATATTAAGTGAAAAAAAGGGACAGAACAATGTATTTTTTGAAAGTACAAAACTATGTTTTTCTAAAAAACATTTATATAAAAGTACAAATGTGTAGAAACTGGTAACAGTGACTATCTTTGGTGAGGGGAACTGGGATAGGGTGAAGGATAATTAAGGGAAATTTTAAGGTTTTTTGTTTTGTTTGAATTTACTTCATTGTAAATATCCTTACTTATGAAATTAAAAATATATTTGTAATGCTCTGATGGGAGAAGAGAGGTTTGTGCATGTGGCTGTCAATGCTGTTTCAGCTCTGAATTTGTGGTTGCTGCTTTACTTACTGCCTGGTTTCCTCTCTAACAGGTGGGCTTGGGCATTAGCACTCTGCTAATGTACGTTCCAACTCCTTTGGCTGCTACTCACCAGTCGGGCTCCTTGGCTCTGCTCAGTGTTGCCCTTTGGCTCATGAACGAACTCCGAAGAATCCCAAAATAATTCTAAAAGGATCGATCAGCTGCATAGGACTCAAACTGCTTTTGAGAGCTCATTAGAGCACAAAAACTTGGATTTTGCTAAGAGAATGAACTTGGCATATCAAATGGTTTCCAGATCCGTCAGATTTTTAAAAACTCTTTGCCTGTTTCTGGAAGTCATTGGATCAAGAATGTCATTAGGTATGATTACAGAAACGGTTCCTTTTCAAATCTGTTATTTTTCACGTTGATCCTATTAATGGGATATCACCTCTTCTAGACAGAATTATTTTAAAAAGGGAACTAGAGTCACCGGGGTAGGTTCCCTTAGCATTTCTCCTGATCCCCACACTAAGGTTGTCCTTAGTTAATAATAGTCACCAGAGGGCATTATGATCCTATCCAAAGAACCATATGCTAACGCTTCTACAGTTCCCTCCAACAAAGGAGCAACGAATGAATTAAGTTCAAGTTTCAGATACTTTACTTCATTTTCATTTTATTAAAGATGAATAAGTTTGGAAAAACAGATCTGGTTGCATTAAGCTATGTAACTATTATGCCTATCCACAATCCTGGTGAATGGAGATTATCTGAATTATTTTTAGGTTTGCATTATTCCCAGCATCGGACACATACCAAATATTGCATGAATGAATAGAAAATGATTAAAGATTGATGTCCCAGGCACCTCTTCCAAAACAAGTCATCACATACCTACAAGATTAAATGAATTTATCATAATGTTTTCAAAGGTCCCTCAACAATTCTGTCAGTTTTTAAAACACTTGCTTTTCTTAACCCAGAATATTTCTGTCTTTAACTTAACAGTGACAAATGCTATCCTTATGACAGGGACAGCGATTAGCTACTGCTTTAAAGTGATGCTGGTTGCAAAGACCAACACCGATGATCAGAATATTAGGATAACCAGTTTATCCTCAGTAATCCTTCCTTCTGGCCCTGGAATGAATGGTGGGTTATATATTGGCATAGGTAACACATATATCCATGTCCCAGCATAAGGGAGAATGCCCTCCCCTCTAATATGCATTGCACAGTTGGCTCAACAATGATTTAACAGTATTTATCAGCGAGTATTTTAAGAACTGTTCAGCAAAATTATTTAATGTGAAGCATTAGAAAAACATACAATCTTCGTAACCCCCAAAATTGATGCAGTACAGCAGCCTTTGGTCTTTTAAAGGGAGAAGGGAGCGTCTGCTGTGGATCATAAAAAAAAAAGGATGCCTTTCAACACTGCAGAGTCCATCGCTCAAGGCAGAAACAATGAAGGAGAGAAGGCTTATACTCACAGCGTTAACTAACGGAACTATAGAATAAAAATTTTAAGCACAACATAATGACAGAAATAAAAGTATTTGGGATCCTGTTTGCAGAGCAAGACTCTTATGAAGCTAATAAAAGGCAGAGCCTTCAGCACCAGTAGTCTTCCCAGGCCAAACCCTGGCAGGTGCTCTGCAAGAGAGGCTGCTTGGGAGGGTGGAGTGGAGTGGTGGAGGAGTGGCAGGCGACCAAGGGTGTCCAAGCAGCTGCACTGAAACAGAAGAGGCTCAGGAGCAGACATGACTTCAGGCTGGCCTCAGTCACACACTTGGCTACAAACATTCTGTGGTTCAGAAATTTTTTCAACTTTGCTCAAACCTCAGAGGGAAGGTAGGGGAGGGTGCAGATAAGGGGGAAGAGATCAACCAAAGGACTTGTATGCATGCATGTAAGCGTAACCAATGGACACAGACACCAGAGGGGTGAGGGCATGAACGGGGTGGGGGGTGGGGATAATGGGGGAAAAGAACACATATGTACTACCTTAATAAAAAAAATGGCAATGATTGAATACATTTTAAAAGTAGAAAGCCCTTATAGTATGAGTAATAATTCATTTTTACAAATAAAAGGATTTCTATTGCTCAGACTCCAGAGGTACAAAATGGTCAACAGTACATTTCTCCTTTGTCCTTCCAATAAAAGTACTGAGAAATAATAAATATTAGAACAAAGGAAAACTTGAGTAATAATACAAGGGAAGTCTATTAGGATATTTTAAAAAGGCCTTATTTTTTAACAAATACTTTTTATAACACCAACGAAATCCTCACAGGTTTGGCGAACATATGGCCCTAGTGGCAGGGCTCTGACACTAGCATAACTGAAGAAACTACGTTGGGAGAATATGAAACATCCACTGCTACCTCTACCTTATTGAAAAGTTTAAAGATAGCAAAGAGAAACAGCACTCTGTTTCTGTAAGGGATCTGGAAACTGCCCAAGAAATACAACCAAGTTCCTTAGTGAGGTAGATCTAATAGGCATTTATACCTTAAATGATTTAGATTATAACCATCACATAACTTGCTTGGATGCTATGCTTAAGAAAAGTGCACAAGCCCTAGCTGGTTTGGCTCTGTGGATAGGGTGTCTGCCCATGGACTGAAGGGTCCTGGGTTCCATTCCAGTCAAGGGCTTGTACCTCGGTTGCAGTCTTGATCCCTGGCCCTGGTTGGGACTTGTGTAGGAGGCAACCAGTTGATGTCTCACATCGATGTTTCTCTCTCTCCCTCTCCCTTCCACTCTCTAAAAATCAATGGAAAATCTCCTCTGATGAGGAATAAGAAAAAAAAGAAAATTGTACAAAATCAAGCAAATTGTTTAAAAAATATCTAAAATTTTAAAGTATTAAATACAGAAGCTAGAGTAGATGTAGTGAAAACCTGGTACTGTCCCTAGCAAAGTATTTCATATTTGATTCCTAAATATGAGCAAAGCGATCACAAGATCAGAAGCAGTTACAAAAATGGGGCATATTTATAGTAATAGTTGCAGTCAGCTATTATTATAAAGAATAGACTCTATTGAAATACACAATCTTGCAGGAAGATTCTGAGCATCTCATGGCAGCTGTCACTACTGCTATAGTAGTAATAGCACATATTACTACTGCTCTGGGATTCAATTTCATCATCTATAAAATCAAGGGTGTTGACCAGAAGACCTCTAAAATCCTTTTTAAAATCTTATGCCCTGAAATGGATGTATAATGACAGCTGTTGGATACTCTATTCGCACCAGGGGATGTCAGGGGGAATGGATAAAGTAGATGACCATGGCTCTTTTAGTCTTCAAAACAAAAGACCAAAATCCTCTTCCTGAAACCATATTACTTTTCTGCCTTCTCACCTGCATTTAATGTCTTATGGTTCTCCCTTTGGAACTAACCTCAGATCATCTTGTCTAGCCACCCTGTTTTACAGATGAGAAATGAACCAGAAAGGGCAAGTGACTTGCCTGGAGTAACAGAGCTAGTTAATGACAAAGCCAGGACTAGAATCCAAGTCTGCTGTTCATGAAGTCTGATGTTCTTTCCCCAAAATCATACCACCCATCTGCTTTTCACTCCTGACAAAAAGCAAAACACAAAACTATAAGAATAGGGCTGGGGGGGGGGGGGGG
>NW_006285779.1:4935509-4963601 GCF_000327345.1 Myotis davidii
GGGGGGGGGGGGGGCTTCTATTTAGGAAGCTCTTAGACTGAGGAGGGAACAGTCAAAATATTTTGGATGACATCAGAAGAATAAATAAAAATAGTGGAAACTGATAAAAATTTCCTTGACCAAGGAACATCAATTCAAGGAACTAAGGTACAAAGAGAAAGATGGTATAATTTCCCTTAGAATTAACTGCAACTTAAGTGAATATAATGCCATATAAATGGATGTTACTCATTTTCCTTATGCTGTATTGATAAGAATTCAGAGAAGAGGGATGGGTTGTGCCATTAAACATCACCCCTTTAAGCACTGACTCTGGTTCTGACATTTGTGACCTCTCTCAGTGATGATAAAAGTACTCAAACAGTTCAGGCTCATTGTTGCTATTATCGGAAACACTAGTTTGTCGGATTCAAAGGAACTACTGGAATGTGACTTTTATGAAACCATAATTATATTCACAGAACTACTCAAAAGGCAAAAATGCAAAAATAAACCTTTTAAAAATCTTTAGAAACAGCTAAAAAGCAAGACAAACTGACTCAATAAGCAAAAATATTTCATGAAAAGAAAGCAATATATATATAGTTGCCCCTCTGCAAGAAATAAATGGCTCCTGTTTCTAGCTAATGAAATGTATTTTAAGATCATTAATTGGGAGCAATGGGAGAAGTACAGGAACCAGTACTAAGAGCATCTATTCAGTTTTTCTGAAGGGCGTGATAAAAACGTGTCCTTCATTTTATTCTATGGAACTCTGACACGTTTACTCATGGCAATAAAGACAAGCCGAGATTATAATATTAAAAAAATATACAGGAGATAGCACACTAAATAAAGACTAATTAAAATAAGTTAAGAATATGAAATACATTTACAGTCAAAAAATTATAAACATAAGTATCCTGAGTTTCTGAACTGTAAAAAAAAACGCGGTAAATATCAATCTGAAAGAATGCCATATGATTGAATAATATATATATAAAAATCTGAACAGAATGTCTGGTACACATTAAGGGCTTAACAAATGGTAGCTATTATTATTATAACCAGGAAGAATAACTTCATAAAATCTTTCTATCTGGACTAATCACCACCTCCTCCCTGATTCAACTTCATTTTGAGACACAAAAGGGATCACCGTTAGCCTATTAGGTAGCTTTTGACTAGATCACTGACTAGATCTACAAGAAAAATGCAAATAGTATTTGGAAACCAAGGTGAGAGGAAAAGAGTTACCTGAGTAGGCAAGGGCTAAGAAAAACATTTTGACATTATTTATAAGTATTCATAAGGCGAGGGCTTACAGTGACAGAAAGATAAGTCAAAGAAAATCAAGGTAATTTATAAGTCTTAGAAATTAATAGAAATTACTGTGATATAAGTCCTAAAAACTTATTTCCAAAGGAAACTATAAGATACTTGGCCAGATACATTATTATCTAATTTGAAAACCGTTCAAGACTTGTCATCTTTTTACCTTGATTTTTCTGTTTTATGAAGCATTTAATTCCCTTCTGCTTCCAGTATGAAATTTACATTTTAAGAATTTCACTTCTGCCCTGGCCAAGTGGCTCAGTTGCTTGGAGTATTGTCTGTGCACTGGGGGTGGGGGCGAGGTGCAAGTTCGATTTCCAGTCAGAGCACATACCTAAATAGCTAGAATTGCCCATGCAGAAGGCAGCTGATCAATGTCTCTCACACTGATGTTTCTCTCTGTCTCTCCTGTTCTAAGAATCAATAAAAGTATATCCTTGGGTGAGGATTAAAGGGAGAAAAAAATAAAAAATCTTTTTCACTTTTTTCCCCTTGAAAGTCAAGGTCCATTTCCCCTAGTTATCTAGTTTTAGAAATCAAGGTGACAAAAAAGAAGAAAAAGAAAAAGAAAAGAAAGCTACTTCAACTCTGGGAGCACATTCTTGGGCAGGACATTCAAGGCTACATATAGGAAAGGATAAAAGTATAAAGAACGTACCATGAGAGAAGGTGGAAGTTCATGAATGAATCCTGCAACGTAAAGGCTAGGAGCAAAGCTCCTGGAGGATCACGGATGAAAATGCAATAATTATGGCTTTTCCTCTCTCCTCATTAATGGAAATGCTGTTTGTAACCGAGCAATCTTTTAACAAAGGTTCTGAAAGTTTCCATGTGGCTTAATAACAGATTTATCTATTTATTCCAAAGTTTAGAATTTGCTTCTTTTCAGACATTCCCAGAGTCAAATTGAGAAAATTTTGATTTCTCAGAAAAATATGAATAAATAAGAGCTTGGATTTTATTGCCTTTGCCCACTATCCTGATAGTGTTCTTTCCTGCTATAAAAACAACCCAAATATATCCCTTCCCAAACTACTGCGTTTATTGATCTTAGCAGTGAAATAAAGGAACTCTTTTGAATCTTCCTGTATACGGGCTCATAAAAATAGGCCTGGAGACTTGGGGTGGTGAACAAACCATATAATATACAGCTGAGGTATTACAGAATTGTACACCTGAAATCTAAATAATTTTATTAACCAATGTCAGCCCAATAAAATCAGTAAAAAAAAAAATTTTTTTTTTAAATAGGCCTATAGGACAGTGACCTGAAACCAAACCCAGGTCTCCAATACCCACCACAGTTTCTCCATCCTACAAGCATATTTAAGACTCAAAAAGAAAAATTAATGCCCAAACAGCCTCTGAGGCACATAGACATGGAAAATTTTTCTGTCCTGGTCTTACAAGATATCAGATAAGACTTAGTCAAAATCTTTGATGATCCATTCATTTAGAAGGGGTTCTAACCTTTTAAAATCACATACTAACATCAGCAACACTGTCAGGGACCTTGGTCCACACTCAATGGCTTCTTTGTCAAAGAAACAAAGAAGTGTTATTTTGGTTGCCTGGAAATTCATATCTGTTCCACTGAACTGCAAATTATCTTGGACCCCTATTAAGGGTTGTGGATCTCCACATAAATGATCTCTCTGTTACAGAGAAAGAAGGGGCTGCTGCACTTGCTAGAATGTCTTCGGCTTTGTGTCAGACGCTCCAAGTCTCGTTTCACCTCAGCTTCCAGGGTGCCCAATGCCAAACTTCCTGCTTTAGCAAGGGGAGAAAAGTCTAGAGCCCTGGAACACACCAGATCTCTCAGATAAAGGAGAAGCGTGCTTCAGTTGGACTAAGGCTGGTCACCTTCGTTAGCACCAATCTCTCATTACTTAGTTCTTCACAGACTAAGTTACAGCTTCTCTCAGATAAGGGGACCTGGAGATTGAGAGGAATTAAAGAAGATATTAAAGTGGAAATTCCAATGCCAAAATATCCACCAGGTCAGGCAAAGCAGCATCCGAAGCCATTACAAGAAAGTGGTGGAATTCAATGAGCAGCAACTCTGGAGTACTTGAGCTTCCACAGTCCTTGCTCAGTCTCAAGGCCCCACCTGTACCCCAATCATGGGCACCACCTCTTCAATCCACAGCAAGTTCAGTGGAGCTGAGGCTCGAGTCTGTCGGTGGTGAATTCGGCGTAGCCGCAGAAGGTACAGGATGATGGCCAATAGCACCACCAGGATACAGGCGAAGAAGAGATAGTGGTTGTAGACAAAGGAGAGACGGAACCAGCTACTATGGGCCTGTCGGACACCTTCCTGCCGTAGATCCCTAGGGAACAGTTTGAAGGTGAAAAGAAATGTTAGTTTCAGAGAGAAACCTTTATGCTGATTTAAAAGGCCCAGTGATGTTAGCCCATTTATTCCATCCACGCAAACATTCTATGATATCAGCTCCATTGAGCAAGCAAAGCTGAAGCATGCCCCCAACCCCAGGGCTGCTGTGTGATTCTTTCTATACCTTCCTTTCCAAGCCTAAAGAGGACGCCACACAGGCCTAAATCTTCCAGAATCTGGGGACAAAATCAGAATGCAAAAAAGTGAACAATAGGGCAAGACTGGTCATTTATAACATTGGTCTTAACCACGGCCCCTTAACACTCTGACCTAACAGTTTGTAAATGTAGTACTAACAAGAAGAGGGTGGTCCCTGAATCCAATCAAGAAATCAGCCCTAGCCAGTTTGGCTCAGTGAGTAGAGCGTCGGCCTGTGGACCGAAGTGTCCCGGGTTCAATTCTGGTCAAAGGCACATGCCTGGGTTGTGGCTTGATCCCCAGTGTGAGGCATGGAGGCAGCCGATCAATGATTCTCTCTCTCCCTCTCCCTTCCTCTCAGAAATCAATAAACAACATATTTTTAAAAGACAAAAAAAAGATACCTTAATCAATAAATTTTTTTACAAAAGAACTGAACTGAAATTTAAGCTGCCACCCAAGACAGAGTTTGCAATTTCACTCAATCCAATCAAGTTACCCCCTATCTGCTCTAAAAAGAAGAAAAAAACATCTTCAGAAGGAAATATAGACATTACGTCATGCCGTAGGAACGAATCTCTGACGTAACCCAAGGACCTACTGTATATGAAATCAGAGTATGTCTAAATCTTTTTTAAAAGTTACTATGTGTTCTGAAAATTTAGGTTATGGCTAAAGAAAGCTGTCGTCTGATCAATTCTATTGTAATCTGGACAAACATTAAGACACATGGAAAGCTAAGAGCAGTGGTCTGCCTGCCTGTCTGGAACAGAAGCCCTTCTCTGATGGTCCAGATAAAAGATCGGTTTTTGTTTTGTTTGAACTGCAGTGTTACTGCTTTTAAATGTGACTCTCAAAACTGAATGACTGCATATAAAATCTGGACTTCTGGCTTCTCTTGACAAATGAGAAGTGGCAAATGCTGGACCATCACTTCTACATGACAAGGGCCAGCCCTTCGGGGAGGGCACATACTCTCCAGCTCCCCACTTCTCTGACTTCTATCACCTGCAAGGCTTTTGACAGTATTGAGTTTAGTAAAACAGGCATCAAAAAATAAGAATTCATTTTAGTTTTGAAATAATCCAGGGAGAGAGTACCTAAAGATTATCCCAAATACCTTCTGGTTCACAACAGCAAGACATCAGACCATGATTGTGTGATGAAAATTTCCCCCCTCGGAGCATCTCGCACCTTCTGCTGGAATTCGGGCCCACCGAAAGCCTTCGAGGCAGTGGCACCACCTCTAGCCTGGCACTGGTCATTAGGAGAGATGACTCTGGACAGACAGCCTACCCCAGTTTTCTGGTCAGATATGTTTTCCAGGGTAATTTAAGAATGCTGTTTTAGTTTCTCAGTATCTTGGAAGTGGTTAGTGAGAGCTCAACCCTAAAGATTGATTTGTGGTGGATCAACAAATAAAACTGAATTTCTGAAAGTGCAAAGCTGAGGAACGGACTCCAGACCCGTAATGCTCAACCTTCTTTCTGTTTCAAAATAGTAAGAGCAGTCCACCTGGTAGGAATAAAGCAAGTTTGCTTGCTTGTTTGTTTGTTTGTGGGAGGTGTCGCTTAAGAAACCTATTCTGAGGCACTAACTAACCTATTCTGAGCTCAAGATGCCAGCTTTGTTAGTCCACCTTACCTGAGTGGTAGGAATCGTGTTTTATACAGAATGGCTCCCAGCGTCCACTGAACCTCCCGGTCATATACCAGCTGGGCTGTCCGTAAGTTTGGGTAGTCATAGGGAAAGTGGAATCCTTCATGAAGGACTTGGTACATCCAAGCCGATTTAAAACACTGATATCTGTGTGACAAAAATAACTCATCAATAAAATGTTACATTAGAAGTAAAATAATTCTAATACTTTCCTTTGCATACTCCCACTGGATGTCAAAAATCTCTCTCTCCCAGCTTCACCTTCCTCACCGCTAGGTGGAGCCAAATTTGAGTCTATTTTAACTTAACATTTACCACAAATGTGAACACCTTTCTGCAGTAATAATATTATGGCTATGTTTTCCTTTTCTTTCTTTTTTTTTTTTTTAAGAGTTCTTATCTTCAGACAACATGCTGAAATATCTACATATGTAATTATGAAGTTTGGGATTTGCTTCAAAATAACCCAATTATGACAAGAAGGGAGTTGTGGGTGGGAAAATAGATGAGACAAGATTGGCCAGTAGAGAAGCTGGGTGATAGAGAGGTACACAGAATTTCATGGTACTATTTTTGTTCATGTGTTTAAAATTTTAAACTAAAATATTTCCAAAATGAGAGGACCACTGAACCAAACTGACATTTGTTGAAACTGGGTGATAGTTACATGAGGGTTTGTGTTAGTTATGTCTACTTTTCTGCATATTTTGTATTTTAATAAAGTTTTTTTTTTTAAAAAAAAAAAGGCCATCACTTTTTATTTCAAACCACTTGGTGTGAACTCTGGTAACCACTGGTTTCCCTTGGCCTTGCTAAAATAGGCTCATTATTCGGCCCCTATCACTCAGAAAATCAACATCTGATATATTCAAATTCTCCTTCAACATAAAATCCAATCTAGTATTGCTCGCTTGCTCTCCTTCATTACACTTTATCTACATAAGGCCACATGTAAGGGGGAAAAGAAAATTACTTACTTGAGTCGATGCTCATCTGCATGTGATGAATACAGGCCATTCTTGAATCTCTGAGTTAGTACTGACCAAGCCATGCCACAGTAGTCCTGGAATGACCACAGAGAAATTGTGCAACATGAAATTGGAGGCAAACTCTATAAACTTCCCCCACAGTCACAGCTGTTCCATTTCTAAAGTGGCTTGTGGTCTACTAGTTGACAAAGGAAATCATAAATGGCATATTCATTCACTGAACACTGTGCCAGGTTCTGTGCAATGCAAGTCCCAGGACTCAGGCTAGAAATACTCCTTTCTATTCCTAGCACCTCCAAGTCCAGTACAAAGCCTGCCTGAGATGACTCCTAAGCCTCGTAGGCCTCAGAGAGGGATACAGTTAGGACCAGAAATATCAACATCAGAGCTCGAAGAGAGAGTCATTCTACTCTACAAAGGACTGACACGAGCAGGTAGAGCAGATGGAACAGAATCGTCAAACACCTAGCATTGCCTCCATGCGATAATTCTCACCAAAGGAATCATTCCTTTTGCTTTGTTTGTAAACTAACATTTCCTGAATGTCCACTATGTGCCAGGTGCTATTACAGGTGCCAGGGGATCTGCAGTAAATACAACAGACAAAAATTTCTGTTGAATTTCTTCATTTCTCAGAAGCTTACATTCTAGTGGCGGGAGACAATCTATAATAATAAAAGCATAATATGCTAATAAGACCAGACAGCCGAACGACCTTCCAGACATCATTCCAGATGAAGCCCCAGCAGCGGGGCCGAGGCAGAAACAGGGGCGATGAGGCAGGCAGGTGAGCAGTTAGGGGTGATGAGGCAGGCAGGCAAGCAGTTAGGGACAATAAGGCAGGCAGGCGAGCAGTTAGGGGCGATGAGGCAGGCAGGCAGGCGAGCAGTTAGGGGTGATAAGGCAGACAGGGAGAGGGGTTAGAGGCAATGAGGCAGGCAGGCAGAGTGGTTAGTGGCAATCAGGCAGGCAGGCAGGCGAGCAGTAGGGGTGATGAGGCAGGCAGAGAGAGGGGTTAGAGGCAATGAGGCAGGCAGGCGGAGTGGTTAGTGGCAATCAGGCAGGCAGGCAGGCAGGCGAGCAGTTAGGAGCCAGCAATCCTGGATTGCAAGAGGGATTGTCCAACTGCCGGTTTAGGCCCGATGCGGGATCAGGCCTAAACCAGGAGTCAGACATCCCCTGAGGGGTCCTGGATTGTGAAAGAGTGCAAGCCGAGCTGAGGGGCCCCCCTCACTGCCTCCCATGCAAGAATTTCATGCACCGGGCCTCTAGTAACTAAATATACATACATACGTACACATGTACACGTACAGAATGTGTTAAATGACATAAATGCTCACAGGAAAAATAAATCAGGAAAAGGAAATAGGTAATATTGGGGAGGCCTGCAATTTTGGCTGTGGTGGCCAGGGAAGGTATCATCGGGAAGATAAAATAAGAGTCAAAGTGAAAAAGAATAAGGGAATAAAAATAAAATCATCTCTTTTACCTGGGAAAGAGAACATATTAAGCCACTACCAACTTGGGCAAGCAGTGGTCAAGGGGGAAAAATTTGAAGTTTTAAAATGAGAGAAAGATTCAGGCCATGGACAGTTAGGGAGCCCTTGGACGCTGGGAAAGAAAAGGAAATATGAGGGTAATCCTGGAGACTGGAGAGGACAAAGCAAACACGAACCAGGTTTTCCTCAATATTTCTTAAGGACTGCCTTTAGGGAACAGAATAGTACACATATTCTTCCATTGGAAGTCTTCCACCAAGAGAACCCTAGAGAATTATAAGAAAGCAGGAAGGAAAAGATAAAAAATATAAGAGAGAACAGCTTCTTCCCATAAATTTCTGTGATAAAAGAGAGATCAGAGAACTGTACACAAAAATTCAAAGTGATGAATCTAAATTAAAGCAGGAACTACAGAAAGCTAGTTGAACTTTTACCTGTCCAGGTAACTAATGATTTAAGCCTATAGGATGCTTGAGTCTTATATATGTTCAAAGTGAATTTAAATTTAAAGAATACTTCCCCCATCATTGTACATTTTCACATCTTTCTAATATTCTCAGTGACCATATACCACTTCAACTTTTTAATAGCTCAAACCAAGAAAGTGAAAATGGACTTGTCCACTTGTGTGACATCATCTCCAAAAGCACATTACAACTGGAAACACCCAGTAGAGAAAAATATCTAAAGATGACACTACTTGGCCACAAACATTAAACAAGACTATTGGTGAGTTAGAGGAAAACTATTAGCTGCCACAACAATTTTGGAGCTGGGTGATACTTTGGCTGAGAGGACACTCTGGAAGCTAAGCTTAACTAATTGAAGGTAGTATAGCATAGCAAATTCCTTAATTCCCCTAAATACTATACTTCCTCATCTATAAAATAATAGTTCATAGGGCTCCTGTAAAGAGTCAAGTGAAACCATGCATGTAAAGCTCTTTGCATAGCACCCGGAGCAACACTAGGCATCCAATAAATAGCCACTGGTGGCTTGAGTCATCTTTCTTTCTTTCTTTTTTAATATATATATATTTTATTGAGTTTTCACAGAGAGGAAAGGAGAGAGACAGAGAGCTAGAAACATCGATGAGAGAGAAACATCGACCAGCTGCCTCCTGCACACTCCCCACTGGGGATGTGCCCGCAACCAAGGCACATGCCCTTGACCGGAATTGAACCAGGGACCTTTCAGTCCGCAGGCCGACGCTCTATCCACTGAGCCAAACCGGTTTCGGCTTGAGTCATCTTTCTTATTAATAACTCACCTGAGCAGCCTTGGCAAATGTTGGCCCATGGTAGCGGCCACCGATGCGCAACACATCCTCCGTGCAGTAAAAAAACTCAGAGAAACCGTAGAACTCGCTGTTGTTGAAGTCGATTGGTGACTGGTAGATGCCATTCAGGGAGGCCTGGCTGGTGTTAGAGAGAGCCAGCAGGGGGCTCAGCATTGCCCCACAAGTCGACCAGTCTCCTTTTCCTCGGACATGCAGGACCTGGCTGTTCCTCTCCACCACATCTGTGAGTCCCACGGGCAGGCAAGGATCCAGAAATGGACTGTCAGGGCTCAGACCTGTCTTCTGGCCCAACAACCTATTGCAGTGACAACAACAAAACACATCACTACTCATCTACTCTAAGAAACACCTAGTTGAAGAAACCTGGCTTAAGAATGTGCTTCATGGATACCTTGTTGCTCTTTTGCATGACCTCCCCAGAAATGAGGATGGAGTATTACCATGTAGTTGAGTCACACGAACATTTAATTTAAGCAAATTCAATTTAGCAAAAAAAAAAAAAAAAAAGGAAAAAGAGAGAAATACGGCAGTGATCAATTTTATTCAACCTTTTAGTCAACACGTGTATTTCCCAGTATAAAGTAAAACCAGAGGAAGTGGGAGGCCAGGGGGCGTTTCCTCAGGAGAGGACCTGGAGGGGTGCGGTGTCAAAGGCTAGCAATAGTGCCCTGGCCGGTGTGCCTCAGTTGGTCGGAGCATCATCCCTTACACTGAAGGGACATGTACAGGAGGCAACCAACTGGTGTTTCTCTTGCATCAATGTTTCTCTCTCCCTTCCTCTCTCTAAAGCCAATGAAAAACATACCTTCAGGTGAGAATCTTTTTAAATGGCTGGCAATAGTGAGGCACACATGCCTGGCTGTGCCTGGGTAGGGAAGGGCCCTCACACAGTCCTGGTTAACGTCTATACCTGCCGAGAGCGACAGCATTCTCATTCCTGAGGAGATTAACGTGCAGATCTTGCCTGGCTCAGTGGTTGAGCACTGACCTATGAACCAGGAAGGCACAGTTCGATTCCAGGTCAGGGCACATGCCTGGGTTGTGGGCTCCTGCCCCAGTAGAGGGCGTGCCAGTAGAGGCAGCTGATCAGTGATTCTCTTTTATCATTGATGTTGCTATCTCTCTCTCCCTCTCCCTCCTCCTCTGAAATCAATAAAAACATTTTTTTTAAAAAAATGTAGATCTTGGCAGGGATGAAAATTAAGTGCAGACCAAGTGACTGCCAACTGTGGTTAACTATGCATCAGTTCCTAAGCAGACAGACATGAAGAGTGGACTTCCTGAGATGAGGATGCACCCACAAGTGTAAAGACTGAAAAAGAGAATGGGCAAGTGGCAACACAACAAAATGCTTGGGCAACTGGAACCGATTTTAAGGATGTGACACTAACTATAAGGAAAACTTAGAAAATTGTTTTAAGAAAATAGAACCAGAAGTTTCGACATCTCAGGAAGCACAGGTTTCTCTGGTAGATTAGCAGCTACACAAGGTGAATAATCGCTTATCTGAATTACCAGTAGATGACTTAGATACAGGGCAAGAAAATGCCAATGTGTGGGAAGACGATGCAGCCTGGCAAAGTCTGAGGTAGAAAACAGCAGACGCAGAAAAAAAGAGCAGCAGAACAACAAGGGAGAAAATGGAAAAGGAAGCACAGTGACTAACCAAGAAGGAACAAAACAAAATTGGTGTGAAACTTTCATAATAATTGTTTAGATGTCATAGTGCCAGCAGGAGTGAACTGAGCTCCATAACCCAAGTAACATTTATATGGATTTAAGAGTATTTTCAGAATACAAACACACTGCTTGATTTCAATGCATTTATCAATTATCCAGGATAATAGGATTCTCCCAAAACTTCTTGAACTCTTACTTACAAAAACTTTAAAGATTTATGAGACAATATTTTTAACGTGCTTCCAACATAATTTAGAACTGTAGAAAACTAACATATACCAGTACTTCTACAAATGGGATATATCAATACCTTTTCAAAGTAGTGTTCTTAGCGAAACAAACGGGTGTAAATAATTGTATGGTGAAAAGCACTGATATCTATTATGCTTTCCTTCAATGTGCAGAATGATAAAATAATTTTAAATGTTTTATTTATTTATTTATTTATTTATTTATTATTTTTGTTGTTGTTGTTAATCCTCACCTGAGGATATTTTCCCATTGATTTTTAGGGAGAGTGGAAGAGAGAGGGAAAGACAGAAACATTGATGTGAGAGAAACACATTGATTGGTTGCCTCCTGAATGAGCCTGACCAGGGCCTGGGCCAGGGAGGAGCCTGCAACCAAGGTACATTCCCTTGACCGAATCAAACCCAGGACCCTTTGGTCTGCAGGCTGATGCTCTATCCACTGAGCCAAACCGGCTAGGACTATAAAATAATTTTTAATGCTAAAGAAACCTTCAATTGTTTGTACATTATGGCCTAACTACTTGATCTGGTACTCAAAAAAAAAAAAATCAGTGATCTGGTCCATGCTGAAGGAAAACCTGCCATTCTAGAAATAACAAGAGAATAACTTAAAGGTTAATTTTGACTACACATGCTTTTTATCTTTTAAGCGCACTACAGAACCTAACTCCCCGCAGAACATGCAACTACACTATAATTCAACAAGCATGTCTTGAGCATTTCCATGTAGAAGGAACTGCTAGAATCTATATTATACTGCACATTTAAAATTAACAACTTAATCTCGATCCCGTGAGGTCTGAAGTGAGACACAGCAAGAGGTCACCACAATAAGCTGCTGTATGAATCCTTTATGAATCCTATTATGTAACCAAGATCAGAATGCACTCTCACCCAGATCATCTACCAGAGGGTCTCCACTACCAGATCAACTACCGGAGGGTCTCTACGAGATGCTACTCCATTGGCAGGGCTGGTCAGGAAGAGGAAAGCAAGGACGTATCTTAGTAGGATATGAATATTTCTAATATCTGCAATCTGACAACATTCTATTTCAGAAGCACAGGTCCCATGTCCAACGTACTTGTTTTTGTTAAGAGTTTCATTCAGCACAAGGTCTTCATAGCGCTGTCGGGCAAAGTTGCCCCCAAAACCCAAAAAGGTGGTGACGTAAACCCTATATACATGCTCAGTGTGATGCACATCACAGCCCAGGTTGAATTCAGCCAGCAGGATCTTCGCAGCCTCTTCCTGTAATACAATGAAAAGGGAATTTTAGTTTAGGTTGATTTCTAGAAAGCTATGACATTGCTATACATCAGGCTTCATTTGATGACTACTCTTTAAAATATATCTTGTAACATTCTTTCATCCTCATAGCATTATTTTAAACAAAACCATAAAGAGATAAGACTGTATAAAAAAGAACAAATCAGGGAGGCTAAATACCAAGTTAGAGACTAAAACACAATTTGTAGTTATATAGAAGGTAGAAATACTACAGATGTCATTATCTTGCATGTACTTTTCTCATTTTCCAATTCTCTAAAATGGGAATGTACTGTTTTCATAATTAGAAAAAAATCCTCTGAAAAAAATAAATTTAAGGAATTTGGGAAATCATCATGAGATGTATTCTATGGCCTTTTCTGGAACTATTCATTTGGGAAAGTTCAATTTTATTGTACCTCCACTGAAAAGGTGCTCTATCTATCTACTTATGACTAATAATAAATATGAAGTTTCATTTGGTTGCATAATTTTGTGAATGGCATAAAAAATACATTAGGCATTTAAGATTAAGTTTTTACTTTTATTTTATTTTTATATTTTCATTGATTTCAGAGAGGAAGGGAGAGCAAAAGAGAGATAGAACCATTAATGAGAGAGAATCATTATCAGCTGCCTCCTGCACGCCCCCTACTGGGGATCAAGTCCACAACCCAAGCATGTACCCTGACTGGGAATCGAACCAGTGACTTCTTGGTGCATGGGACGACGCTCAACCACTGACCCACATTGGCCAGGGCTCAATGTACATTCTTTACATTCTAGTCAGGATAAGAAATATAAGAATGAAATCACTGGTAATAAATGATCATTTGGTAATCATTTAATGAACAAGGGAATAAATTTAATGAACAAGTATGTATTGAACACTGAGCTCTGGGATGTATATGCATTATCATGTTTAACTCTAAGGCAGCTTTAGGAGACAGGCAGTATACTTATAATTGCGAAAATGTATTAAACATTTATTATGTGGTTGCCAGTCTGCTTAGTGCTTTACACTCATGGATGTATTTCATCCTCACAACTTTATGAAGTAGATATTGTTGTTGTTCCCTTCACATATTAGGAAACTAAGGTTCAGAGAAAGAACACAAGCTCGCAAGTCTCTGAACAAATACTTGTACCCAGGCAAGCTGGTCTACATCCAAAGACAGTGCTCTTCTTCTCTAAATACTGACATTCCCAGTGGCTTTCCCTAAAAGGTACAATACCTGTTTTGGAGGAAGGACTGAGGTTGAGGTAGGAACTTCATAAGCAATTTGGAGAGAGGCTCCTCCCATATCCAGTATTCCTACTGTCCTTCTGCGTCCTGCTGCCAATTCCTGCGGGGCTTCAGCATCTGATTCTAAAATAAACAAGGGAACAGAAAGGGTCTAGTAATTTAAAACCAAATTAAGTCAAAAAGGGGGGAAAAGGCCATCCCTTAAAAAACTGAAAGCAAACTGAAAGAAATTAATCTAACTGTATCATTTCAAGTGACTTAAAACATGGTATTTTGATCATATATCCCTTGTAGAGCATATCTTAATGACAAAAGAAACAAATAAATATCTTAAACCACATTCTAATAGTCTTATTAGTAATATTATTGATATTATTTTAAAACCATTAAACATGTATTATGGAATAAAGCAAATAAATATTATGTTAACATCTTTAGGAACAAATATTCAGCATAAGAGAAAAGGGATAGAAGTATAAAATCAAATTAAATAATAATCTTATAACCTTAAATATGAATTGAAGATATCACTATGAACTCATGAATTGTTTTTCTCTTTTTAAAAAGCACATACTTCCTAGGCCTGAAAGCAATGTTAACCCAGGAGCTTAATAAGCACCCTGGTTTTAGACTGCAGCCTCTAAATAACATTTTCCACAAAAAGAAAACAGGGGTCCTTTTAAAAAATGGTTGATATTAGGTCTAGGATAAAAAACATATAACATGAGCATGGGATACCCAGTGTGCCAAACAGTACCGGAAATAGAAAACTACCAGAGGCCCGGTGCACGGATTCATGCACCAGTGGGGTCCCTCGGCCTGGCCTATGGGGATCAGGCTGAAACCGGCTCTCCAACATCCCGAGGGGTCTCAGATTGTGAGAGGGCACAGACCAGGCTGAGGAACCCCACCAGTGCATGATCAGGGCCGGGGAGGGACCGTGGGAGGGCTCCAGGGTGTGTCCGGCCCATCTTGCCCAGTCCCTATCAGCCGGACCTCAGCAGCAAGCTAACCTACCGGTCAGAGCTCCTGCCCCCTGGTGGTCAGTGCCTGTCATAGCAACTGGTCAAACAGTCAAATGGTAAGACACTTAGCATATTAGACTTTTATTATATAGGATTGCAATCATATTAAAAGGATACTAGAGCCAACCTAAAGGTGCTCCTACTCATCAACGATGGTATAATTTGAGCACCCCAAAAAATAGTGATGCACTATAGTCCATCAACTACATTCAAATCCACAAGTTCATAATAATACTGAAGAAATAAAACTTCACTGGTTACCTTTGGAAGCTGCTAGGACACCAACTCATTACTTAAAAATATGATAAATAAAGAGAAAGAACCAAGGATTTATTTTGTCTTTCCCATAAGAACTGTATTTCAGGATAACCAAATAGTTGATGAAGATTCCATTTTATGAAAATTCCAGCTGTCAAATGCAGAAGGAATGAAAGAATTATCAAAACCCTCATTTTGCAACTTCCAGTTAAAAAATAGATCTAAGCAACAGGTCATAAGTGGCTACTAAACCATTAGGTGAAAAGTGAATGGGAAACTTTTATAATAGATTAGGTCAGGCTGACAATACCTGAACCATGAATACCTGATAGGTTTTAACATGGCTAAAAGTGCGACAACCAGACATCACAACCAGACTCCTGATGTGATGTAGTAAGAAACAGTTAAGCACCATCTATGCTTAATTCTTGTGGAAAGAATTGAATCTGAGACTAATAAGGGTTCTATATCTAATTTCCAGGTTAGAAGATATATAAGGGGATGAGAAACATGTTAAAGACCCCAAAAAGATGCAGTCAAAAAAATTTAGAACATGGCAAATTCATTCTATCAAGCAACTAGTTTTTTGTTTTGTTTTGCTTTTAATGAATGATTTGAAAAAAAGCCTTATCTGTTAGAGATATATAGTAAAGAACATCCTATAGAATAAAACCCTAATATGCAAGTCGACCGAATGAAGGAACGACCGGTCACTATGACTCACACTGACCACCAGGGGGGGAAGACGCTCAATGCAGGAGCTGCTCCTGGTGGTCAGGGGGAGCATCACTCAGCCAGAAGCCGGGCTCATGGCTAGCGAGCACAGCGGTGATGGTTGGAGTGGGCCTAAGCCGGCAGGCAGACATCTCCCAAAGAATCCTGGGTTGCGAGAGGGCACAGGCCGGGCTGAGGGCCCCCCACCTCCCCCAGTGCACAAATATTGTGCACCAGGCCTCTAGTGAAGGTATAATGATATATCTGGAGTTTGCTTTTAAAAATCCAATAGGACAGTTCTTTCCTGCAGGCGCGAAGCCACGAGTAACTCTTGAAACAACTGGCACAAGTGCCACAAGACTGGGGGCAAGAGAAAGCCCTACCACAAAAAACCAAAAAAATGAGCTGGGATGCCCTGCTGCCCACACTAAGATTGGCCCCCGCCGCACTCACACAGTCCACAGGTAGGGAAGCAACAGGAAGTACTGAGCCTTGAGGCTGGACGTGGATGACTTCTCCTGGGGCTCAGAGGGTTGTACATGCCAAACAAGGATTACTGATCTTGTCTACATGCATCCAACAGTAAACTGGTCCACACCAAGCCCCAAGTAAAGAACTGCATTGTGCTCACTGACAGCACACCATACTAACAGTGGTACACTGCCCCTGGGCTGCAAGAAAGAAGCCAAACAGACTGAGGAGGAAGAAATTTTAAACAAAAAACAATCAAAGAAAATTCAAAAGAATTCTGACGAAAGGAAAAAGAATACCAAAATCAGCACTCTTCTCATGAAGCAGTTTCAGCAGAACAAGCTTCTTGCGTGCATCGCTTCAAGATCAGGCCAGTGTGGCCAGGCAGATGACTGTATGCTGCAGGGCAGGAAGTTGGAGTTCTGAGAAAAATCCAGGCCCAGAAAGGCAGCCCTGGCCAGGTGGCTCAGTTGTTAGAGCATCATCCCGTAGACCAAAAAGCTTGAGAGTTTGCTCCCCGTCAGGGCATATACCTAGGTTGCAGGTTCAATCCCCAGTCGGGGCACATATGAGAGGTAGCCAATCCATGTTTCTCTCTCACATCAATGTTTCTCTCTCTCTCTCTCCCCCTTCCTCTGTCTCACATCAATAAAAAACATAACCTCGGATGAGGCCCACAAGGGCAAATATACCCTCTTCCCTCCTATCTTAACTCATGTAATAAAGGTGTTTATTGTTCTAAAAAAACCCAATAGGAAAAAAAACTTGTGTTGTATGGAGGGAGTGTGGGGACAAATATGGCAAAATGTTAGTAAGTGTTGAGTCTGGGTAACAGACTCATAGAGGTTCATTTCATTATTTACTTTACTTTTGTGATAGTTTGAAACTTTCCATATTAAAAAGTTAAAAGAAATAAAAGAAAGCAAATTAGGCTGGACAATTTAAGTTTTGGGGGATTTTTGTGTATATATTTTATGCTACTGGTGGGGTATGACTTAAACCTTCAGCCCTACTTAAAGAACTTCATAAGAAAACATTACTCACCATCCACATGGTCGAATCTTCCCAAAACAAAGTTGATTCCAATCCATGCATAAACCCCTAGGAGAGAAACAGAAAAGCCCTTGCTTAGCTCGTTCTCCACTGCTACAGCATGCATTCACCTCTCTCACACAGGGCTGCTCTATTCTCCTTTTCTTAGAAAAAGAGTGCTAATAGTATTTTACTTTACAATCTCAGTGTATTAATATAAAATCTTTTATCTTGTGATGTTTTTCCTTTTAAAACTATTTGCATTTTCTCAATGCAAAATGAATAGGGATTACTGTGTAGAAACAAACATTACACAAAGTAAATCTTGGAATGCTTGTTCTGGACAAGATGGAGTAAGCACATTCCACCAGCCTCCCCATGAATACAAATATAAACTCTGGAGAGAATGTCGGGGGCAGCTTTCTGAGAAGTCTGAAAGAAATGGCACTAGACACACTGGAACAGAGATCAGAATTTAAAGAAGCACCAAACCAGTCATGAGCGTCCCATTTTTTCTCTTACATTGTCTGGTCTGGACTCACAGGCAGCTTGATTAAAACACGAAGTACACACCAGTGTGGACAGAAAGAACCTTAAGCCCTTGCTTTCTGTTCTGAGGAGCAGGAGATGGGGCTCCAAAGGTTTAAGGAGAGTGGGGAAAATCCCTTGCTTTTTTTCCTTAATTTGGTTCTCTCCCACTGGGCAATCCTTCAGCAGCAGAAGTGAATGTTGGGCAGGTTCCTAAAACTCTGAAGGGTGTGAGTCCTTCTCTTTGATCAAAGGAACTGTAGCCTTAAGAGTTGCAGCAGCCTTAATCAGTTTGGCTCAGTGGATAGAGCTTCGGCCTGCAGACTGAAAGGTCCCAGGTTCGATTCCAGTCAAGGGCATGTACCTTGGTTGCAGGCACATCTCCAGTGGGAGCTGTGCGGAAGGCAGCTGATTGATGTTTCTCTCTCATTGATGTTTCTAACTCTCTATCCCTCTCCCTTCCTCTCTGTAAAAAGTCAATAAAAAATATATTAAAAAAAAAAAAGAGTTGCAGCAAATCCTTATTGCTTATTTCTTCCCTTCTGTCCTCTACCACTTGGCCCTGGATGCAGACACATTATGGGAATGCATGGCAGAGTGGACAAATTAAAACTCTAGCTTTCTAACCAGACTCTAGTTTTCTAACCGGAGGACCATGATAGTGAGCCCTGGGGAACTGAAAAGTGTTGGGGAGATCGTGGAGAGAAGAAATAAAGTGGTGAACTCCTGGGCTCACCTCCAAGCTACACATGCATGGATCTGACTCTAACCAATATATCGAAGTTATTGTGAGGTGAGGTAGGAGCTAGACAACCAATTTGTATGGGCTAAGCCCAGGTTCCGGAGTGGCCAACGCCTGACACATGCATGGGACAAATTCAATAACAGTGCCATGGCTTTGAAAATGAACCAATAGAATCACAGCCCACAGAAGCAGGTCAGACCTTGAGGCCAGAACCAAGCTGGGTAAACTGTCTGCTCAAACAAGCAAACAAACATCAATATTCTTCTTACGAGTGAAACAAGACCCAGAGTCTCAAAATGTAATATTCAAAATCCCAGGATATAATATAAAATTACTTGGCATACAAAGAACTAGGGAAACTCAACTCAAAAGGGAAAAGATGGCCAAAAGATGCCAACCCTGTTATGACAGAGGTGTCAGAATTATCAAAGATATTAAAACAGCTACATACGAAGAAATAAAATCAGCCTTATAATGAATGGAAAGGCAGAAAGTCTCAACAAAGAAATAGAATATAAAAAGACCCAAATGAAAATTTTAGGGCTAAAAAATGCAATGTTGAAATTGAAAACGGTAAATCTTTTCCCTTATGTAGACTGCAACTAGAACTCTTTTTCAAGAAATGAAATATAATTCATCATATAGGCCACAATGAGAACACACATTCAACTCCACTTCAAAACTACAAAGCGTGGGTTTTTAGGAAAGCATCTATACTGCATTGTAAGTGTAAAAAAGGGAGAACCCATGACAAAAAAGTAACTCATCTTGATCAGTGCCTGAGATTAAAGTTTCCCCTTACTTTTTTTTTAAAATATATTTTATTGACTTTCCACAGAGAAGAAGGGAGAGGGATAGAGAGCCAGAAACATCCATGAGAGAGATGGATCAGCTGCCTCCTGCATGCCCCCCAGTGGGGATGTGCCCGCAACCAAGGTACATGCCCTTAACCAGAATCGAACCTGGGACCCTTGAGTCCGCAGGCCAACGCTCTATCCACTGAGCCAAACCGGTTCGGCCCCCTTACTTTTAAACTCATAATTTGCTTTACATTTGAATTTGGCAAACTCAGTACAATGCCTATATGTATGTATGTTTTCAAAACTACTAATAGGTAACCAAAGATCCATTTGGAATCACCATTAAATACTAATACATTCTTATAAACATAGTCCTTAGCACAAAGTTAAAAACATACAAATTTATGACTTCTAGAAGGCAGCATTCTAAAGCAAATACCAATGCATAGTATGCAAATAAACTAGATAGCATAATCAAGAAACGTTTTTTCAGAAAAATAAAAATCAGATATATAAAATAATCCTAAACACCCGTTAGAGAGAGGTAGGTCATGGTTGGCTGGGAGGTGAACCAGTGTGTCCCTCAAGGCCCAATACCTTCTTGCTTCCCAGAGATCACTTCTGCCTGAGACTGTGAAAAGAGGAAGTCAAACTCCAGTGGTAAATCTTTCACTAGGTCAGCCAGGATAGCCAACTGCTTCCTGTAAGAGAGAACAAAAAGTTCAAAAAGTAATTGTTAAATTCTCTTCTCACAAACAGTCTCATCTTGACCTTCCTCATAGCCTTGCTATGACCTCACTGTTCATCCACCCCATCCCTTGTCAGGCATCTTTTCTATGGTAGCTCCTTTGATTCCAAAGGTTTCAACTGCCTCCAAAATATAGCCTCTGACTTAAAAGGCAATAGTAATACATTTTCTTTATATAATGTTACAAGTCAGAGTGATGATGAGACTATGGTTCTATGCCTCTCACAGGCTACATAAACCGCCGGAAGGTGAAGTACAGTTTTGCAATCTATAAAATAGTTATAATTACATGACTCCTAACTACTATGAAAGAAAGCCACTTCTCCACATAAGCAGCACTGTCAGGCCACAGGTTTTTACATAATCCTGCACATAAGCTTACAATAAACTTTTAATCCCCTTTTCTGTATTTCATGGTTGAATTATTTTTCTTTATAAAATCTTATCATTTGAGAACCCCAAATCAGGATCAAAATCCAAAGATTATAACAACTTGGGATTAACATTTGAAGCCTAGTATCTATAAGGTAGTTTTTTCCTCTACAGTGTTATATCATCATGTTATCAGACAAAGAGCAAAGAAACAAAGCTAGAAGTAATAATAAGAATCTAGAGAAAAATGTTGGTTAAAAATAACACCAATGCCCTGACCAGTCTGGCTCAGTGGATAGAGCGTCGGCCTGCGGACTAAAAGGCCCCTGATTGATGTTTCTCTCCCATCGATGTTTCTAACTCTCTATCCCTCTCCCTTCCTCTCTGTAAAAAATCAATAAAATATATTTTAAAAAAGACCAATTATTTTGTATTTTTAAAATTACTCATTACAAAAATATTCTATTGGCTCAGATAGTTGTCAGCATGACTTAGTAAAGTATGTTGTTAGCACTTCAAAGCGAAGACTTTAATGTAATAATCTTCCAATATAAGTATAGTTTCTTCAAGTATAGTTTCTAAAAAAATTGTTATACATATAAAACTCATGCAACATGGATTTCACATTGGGAACAGGAGATGCTATTTCACTCTCCCTATTGGTTGTGCTTAACTACCCAACGAAGAGGGCTTGCTTATTTTACTCATGATATGGAAGAAGGGGCACCAACATACACTGCTGTTTGGAATGAAAATTACTGGTACAACCTTTCTAATGGGCAATCCAGAACTACTTATCAAAAATTTTAATGTCCTTAATCTTTGCCCCACCTATTACACTTTTGGAAATTTATTGCAAGGACATCATCAAATAAAAATACAACAAGGAAAAATACTGCAGCATTATTTGTAACAATGAAAAATTGGAAGTAGCCTAAATTACATCAATAGGAATTGGTTAAATTATTTATAGTACATCCACACAACATAATACTATACAGATTTTAAAAGAAATGAGGTCAATTTATATTTACATGTATTGACATGAAAATTTGTCCAATATATTGAGTTGTAATGGGTTACAAAACATATGATATGATTCAAATTTATATTAAAAAACAAAACACTAACTTTAATTTTCTAAGTTGTTTTTTAAAAAAACGTTTAATGGCTAAATGTTAACAACTGTTGAAGCTGGGTTAATGGGGATTCATTACACTGTTCTCTCTACTTATGTATATATGTTTGAAATTTCCCATAATAAAAAGGGTTTTTTTCCCCTTAAATATCACCTTGTATTATCTTTATAATTTTTAAAAGGTTTTTTTATTACAAAATAAAAGGTTGGTGAAACAGTCTACTAGTCCAGGCCTTTGTCAAAAAAATAAAACCTAGTGCCAATAAATTCAAAATACAGTCCAGCTGCTTTAAATCCATTTTGAATACTGCTTACAAATGCTAACAAATTAGTAAAAAAACGTTTATATTAAACAGGTTTTTGCAGTGGTAGTTACACTTATGTCAATAACTACAGTTGCTTTAGAGGTAGCAATGACTTCATAAGCCAGGATACAGTCAGGCATTATTAAAAGAGGTGATCAGAAAAAAAGTTAAAAGAAAAGGCAAGTTCTTTAAAAATTCTTAAGATAAAATAGATATTAATGTTCAGAGCTTCCATGCTGACAGTTAACATTTAGACAAATGAAGTAAAACAACGTAGTGGGTTTTGCTGGGACAGAATTTTTTGACCGAGTGCCAGGAAATGAGGCCATCCTCTCCTTTGCTCCAGACACACAAAACGTGGCCAAACCATCGCCCTACTGGCTGACTAATGTTCTACCTCCAAGTAGTTTTCCTCTGGCCCTCCTACCCGCTCCTTCGCGGTGAAACATAAATAAGGCTATTCACAGACTTGTGATGTGGCACTACTGTGTTACTATACCAGCGGTCGCTAACCGGTGGTCCACGGGGCACTGGTGGTCCGTGAGGTACGAAAGGTTGGCGACCGCTGATCTATACTCTTCCCTGGGTTTCTAAAATTTTGAACAATGTAAATATGACTTACATCAAAACCAAAAATTCTAAATTGCATGCACAGTATAATTGCAACTTTGTAGAAATTACATACAGAAAGGAAATGTGACAAAATGAAACAGTTTGATAGAGTAGTACTATTGTGTTTTGTTTTTTGTTTTCTGTTTTACTTTTAAGATTTCCTTTAATGATGTACGACTGCAGGTATAATACTTAAAGTTTGGTTTTAAAAATAAGTTTAAAAAAAAAAAAACACAAAAATTTTTAAACGACCAAGATATATGGGAAAATAAAGAGGTAGAAGGCCTCCCAAGTTGATGAATGGCTGTATAAAATTATCCACTTCTCGACAGCAAACCAGATAATAAAACAGTAGCTGCATATGTCAATAGAAGGAAATAGTCCTCTGAAAGAAGCGCTGACATATGTTACATTGTCTGGCATGTCTGGCATAAGCAGCATGCAGCCTTAAATGTATAGCCGATGTTTTACTGTTGGCCAAGTATACAAAATGAAACTTGAAAAAGAGAACTGTTTACCAAGAAAAAATGCCTGATGCCTGTGAGATGATGAACATTCCAGAAGGATGAATTCTAAGTTAAGGGAGCTCACTCCCATCCCATGATCATAGATCTGTAGAGGGGCCAGGGAGGTGGTCGAAGGGGAGACATCACAAACAGGGATCTGGCCCAAGTATAGCCATTGCCTCTTCCTCTTCCTCAGATAGCAAGATGCCAGGCCTAACTGCCAAGGTCAAGTGGAAAAGACTTGTCTGGCCCTAGCCGGTTCGGCTCAGTGAACAGAGCATCGGCCTGCACCCAAAGGGTCCCAGGTTCAATTCTGATCAAGGGCACATGCCTGGGTTGTGGGCTTGGTCCAACGTGCAGGAGGCAACCAATCAATGATCTCTCATCACTGATGTTTCTATCTCTCTCTTCCTCTCTCTCCCTCTCCCTTCCTCTCTGAATCAATAGACTTATATATAAACCAAGGCTTAATAAAGTTATTAAAAAAAAAAAGACTTATCTGGCTGAGCTTGAAAAGACTGGTGTAGCAGTGGAGCCTGAGCTTTGCACGTAGCACCAACTATCACCAGGGAGTCAGGCAAAGTTACAGATACAGCAGCATTCCTACCCGAGCCGTCCTACTAGCCCCCAGGTACCTGGTCCCTCAGGTGACCTTCCCACTACCGTTCTGTTACTATGCTCCCCTTCTGGGTGCCTCATGATCCAAACTGAACACCATCACCACTGCTCCAAACGCTCAATCAAAACTAAGAATCACTACAGCCATCTCAGATAGATATGGAACCAAAAGATGCAAATGACATGAAGGTGTGAACAACTTCCTGTGAAAATCATTGTGTGCAGGGGTAGATCTGCCCTATTTTTGAGCAAGGAGTCTTTTAGTGCCACCTGTCAACTCCGTGGTGAATCCACATCCCACCTTCAGACCAGGAAACCACAGGGGACACGGCTGGACTCAGCCTCTCCTCTCTCCTTCACCCTTTCCCCGTGTTTCTCAGCCCCTGCATCTCACCGCTCAGGAAGAAGCCTCATGCCCGCGGTGCACAGAATGTAGAGGGGGGTCTCCTTGTGCTTCCTCACAGGCACATGAGCAGCAGCGAAGCTCAGCAGAGGACGAAGGTAATCGCTGGCATGGTCAGGAGTGTCTGCCATTGCAGAGATTCCTTCAGAAACAGAAAACACTTTCTTTAAAAAGCAGGTCACATGCACTCAGAAGCGCTCAGAAACTGATTCCCCACAAGGTTCTGCTTACGGTCCTAAACTTTTATTTATTTGAGGGAGGGAGGCAATGAATGAGATATACCACCCATTATCCAGACTCCCAAGTGAAAGGGGTATCTCTTCTCTCCTCTCCCAAGCCTGTAACAGATAAAAGAGACTGACAACAAATACATTCCGGTTAGTACCTGGCTTGATTTTTTTAACCACCGGTTGGCTGTTGCGGTCTCTCATCTGTTTGATGTCCAGCAAATCATGGGGGTTCCCATTATGTCTTGGCCAAAAATAAACAAAAATCCGGGAGCCACTGCTGCCACAGTCCACAACAAGTCCGTAATTTAGATTTGGGTCTTCAGTATCAGTAGCTTCAAGCTCCCCTACTCGAGCCAAATACCTAAGCCGGAAAAAAAGAAAGATCAGTGTGAAGAAGCCAGGTCCACAAAAGGCACCACCATTTAATTCACTGTTCATGAATCTTCATCAAAAATCTACATGTTCCAGGTACATATGGGTCCTAACAAAGGAGTGAAGCAATACTGACCATATGTCCTGATGTATATGAGGCAACTGCTGGTCTGTTTGCCTAGAGACCAATGAAGTTAGATAACTAAAAGACTCCTCCATGTTTGGGGGCAGTTCTGAAACTGGCTGCGGCAAGCTCTATAGAGCACTAAAGAGCTCCCGGTCAGGGCACACATCTAGGTTGTGGGTTCAATCCCCAGTCCTGGCACACACAAGAGGCAACTGATCAATATTTCTCTCTCACATCAGTGTCTCTTCCTCTCTTTCTCTCTCTCTCCCTTCCTCTCTCTCTAAAATTAATTTTTAAAAAATATCCTTGGGTGAGGATTAAAAAAGAACATGTAGAAAACTGTTCTAAAACCAAAAAGTGGAGCTGAGTACCTTTCCTATTCTACAATGCAAAATGCATTCTTTTAAAAAGAAAAGAGCCCTAGCCAGTGTGCTCAGTGGACAGAGCATAGAGCATCGGCCTGCAGACCAAAAGGTCCCCGGTTCGATTCAGTCAAGGGCATGGACCTTGGTTGCAGGCTCCTCCCTGGCTCGGGCCCTGGTCAGGCTCAAGCAGGAGGCAACCAATCGATGTCTCTCACATTGCAGTTCCTCTCTGTCTCTCCCTCTCTCTCTTCCATTCTCCCTAAAAATCAATGGAAAAATATCCTCCAGTTAACAAAAAAAGAGAGAGAGAGAGAGAGAGAGAAGAAGATACAGTTAAGCTTCAATATAATGTTGTAAATTATTGCATAGTATAGGGTCAGGTAGAACTTTTTTCTGGATTTGATATGAGAGCAAGTTATGGGAAATGAAACAGGTGGTAAACATCTGTTACACACTGGAAAGTTCATAGTCCTAAAGATTCCATTTCACCATTCTTTCCCATGCTAATCAAATTACTGGGCTGAACTGGGCTCACAATCTACCAATAAACTCGGAACAGCTCACATCTATCACATGAAAGCTGGGCAGCGGTCTGGGTTTATTACAGAACTCTTGCAAATACTGACCTCCAAAGATACCACAGATAGAAAACAGGCAAGATAATTCATTTCCTATCACAGCAGCCCTTGTTGCTCCTGGCTGCTATTTTGCAACCGACCATTAAGTTAGCTGCAATGAGGAATCTAAAACCTTATCTAGGAACGTTTTATACTCCATAACATTAAAATCCTTTGGTTCTCTAGCACTTTGAATGACTTTTACCCATGCATAATTTTGTCTCAGAGACTTCAAAGGGTTATTAAACACTTTGAGCACCAATGCTCTAATGTGACCTCTTCTTTCTTTCTTAACATCCATCTGCTTCTCTACCTGTTCATCCCCCTTCCTCTTCTTGACATAAGCTTCCCAGTTCTTAAGAAGCCTCCATTCCACACTGGCTGATTCACGTAGTAGCCACATGGTCTGAAAAGGCCTCCATCTTCTGTTGTAAAACGTGGAGTGTCATTATTCCCCGTGAGAGCTTATATTGCAGTATGAACCCCTAAGACTTCTTTCACATATGTTTGCTCTGCTTCTCCATTTCGGCTATCAGTTTCTCAAGAGTAGTTACCTTATACGCAGCACCTTGATATGATCACAGTGTCTCTTGAATTTCTCTGATATGTATCAATCAATGCTGATTAGTCTTGTCCTAGAGCTCATGATATAGAGCTATTGCTGTGTTACTAACTCCTGATGTCTTTGTATCGCTATACTCAAAATCAATTGGTCTCCTTTTTAGAAAGTTTCAATGGCTTCCCAAAGCATCCTGTCATCCTCTTTGGTTCCTGTCAAGATAAACAACTTTAAGCTCTAATTTGGGTGCAATTCAGCTTTTCTTTCTCTTCCCTTCGGAATCTACCTGTTTGCAGGAAAATGTCCACTGATACTAGAACACAAGGGAGAAAGATAGGACCAGAGGCATTTAGGTTACACTTCCCATTTGAGTCTTTGATCAATGCTTCAGGCAACAGAAAACCTCCATTTTTCTCATCTTGCATATAAATAAGTAACTGAAGAATAATTTTCCTTTCTGGAAAGTAGTATCACCTCTTTACGGAACTCTGGCATCTTATGACCTATAAGACTTCTTACGCTTATCAAGCACCTGAAGGTCTTCCTCTGGCTGGGCTCCTGACATGGGTGGATGGATGGCTAGTCCTTTTTGGAATCTGCAGTCCTGGACTTAGTAGCCACCACGGTCAATTACTTGCAATGATGGACCCTCCTGCTTTGCTGATGCTGCACTAAGTTAATCCCTGAAGGGGAACTAAAGCCCAAGAGAAAAGTTCTAAAAGCCTTGGAATCCCTCACATCCACCTTCCCAGAGATCTGACTGACCATCACACACTTACCCTCTCCCCGTCACACACATATTTTCTCTCTGTTTGAGAAACATGATTTCCCTCTGGTCGCTGCTGAGTCAATGAAAAGAAAGCTACCCACATATACATCACCCAAGGTAGAATTGAAAGACAGTGGCTTTTCACTTCCATTAGCCTGAAAACATTAACAGCATTAGAGCACTAACTGACCAAACCAATACCTAGCTTACAAAAATCAAAACTAATTATACCACTCCTAGAGTTCAAATAGAACTCAGTAATGCGCCAACGGTCAGGCAAAGTGGCCCTCACCAGCATGGGGCAACCAGCTCTTTGCTAAATGTCACATACTCTTCAATTCTGTTCAAGGATCAGAATCAAATATAATGACATTATAGCCAAAGTAGCTGTGCATGACTGATGTTAGTAATACATGCCCAGAAAAGCATCTTGTAAGGTTACTCTTTATCTCCTAACAAGATTTAATCAGGGCGGCCAGGAACAGTCATATGTTAAAGCTCTGCTTATAGCCCTAACTGGTTTGGCTCAGTGGATAGAGCGTCGGACTGCGGACTGAAGGGTCCCAGGTTCGATTCTGGTCAAGGGCATGTACCGTGGTTGTGGGCACATTCCCAGTAGGGGGCGTGCAGGAGGCAGCTGGTCGATGTTTCTAACTCTCTATCCCTCTCCCTTCCTCTCTGTAAAAAATCAATAAAATGTATTTAAAAAAAAAAATTAAAAAAAAATAAAGCTCTGCTTATAAATACTACAACGGACAAGTAAGAGAATAACTAAATAAATAAATAAATGCGAATAAGTGCCTTTAATCTCTGAATTGCTCTATTGTACATAAGAACACAACTTATCTGAATATCCTAAAGTTAAGAAATTTTTTTCTAACCAAAAACAATGCCTCTATTGACTTACTTTAAGCAGAACTGAAAGGCCTTAGGAAGGCTCAATTTAGCTGTGAACCCAAAACTGCTCTAAAAAAATAACATCGATTAATAAAACAAAACAGCTCTGGATTCTATCCTTACTGACACGCCATTGCTCTC
>NW_006285779.1:4963659-4965615 GCF_000327345.1 Myotis davidii
CATGCAAACCACCTCCCTTCTCCTTTCAGACGCACTGTAGGGGGAGGGGGGGGGGAAGGGCACACAATGAAGAAAAGAAAATGCAACTCCTCAGTTTTGAAACTACTGAGGGGAACCCACACTCAGGCTTATAAAGGTCTGGGATGTTATCACCCAGAAGTGATAAGTGAAGTTCCATGAATAGCTGAAAATTTTTTGAATTAAAACATTTTTTCAATACAAAAATAAAGATTTTTTTAAACATTAGCTGGAGGCAGCTGATCGATGTTTCTCTGTCATCGATGTTTCTAACTCTCTATCTCTCTCCCTTCCTCTCTGTAAAAAATCAATAAAATATATTTAAAAAATAAAATAAACATTAGCTACTTTCATACATATTAAAATACAAAGATGCAATGTGTAACAGAGATTATAATTTCTAATTAAAGCAAATGCATCATTTATCAAGACCATAGAATGAATTCAGTGTTCTTACGGGCATATTTTCTTGGTCAAGGTTTTCCAAGCTTACTCCCATGAAGGCACCAGTAAGTGCAGTAAGTCCTCACTTAACATCATCGATAGGTTCTTGGAAACTTGGATAACTTTAAGTAAAAGAATATGTAGCAAAACCATTTGTACCATAGGCTAATTGATATAAACAAGAGTTAAGCTCCTATTGTTTCTGGCCACCAAAACATCACCAACTTCTAAATAAAGACCCAAAACACTTCTAATATTAAACACTGAAATAAATGTAAGCTATACTTATATTTAAGAAAGATTAATAAAAACAAGTAAGATAATCATGCTCCAACCTGCTGATTCCAGTTCAGGGTCCCAGGGGGCTTGAGTCCACCCAACAGCTGAGGGCACAAGACGGGGGCCCACTTGGACCTTCCATTGAGGGTACAGTCACACACACCCACACTCACTCAGACTGGGACCATTTAGACCAGCGGTCACCAACCTTTCGGACCTCGCAGACCACCCATGGTCTGCGGACCACCGGTTGGCAACCGCTGCTCCAAAGGTTTCCTTAGACATCCAATTCACCTCATGTGCACATCTTCGGGATGTGAGAGGAAACCAAAGCATCCAGAGAAAACCCACACAGACATGGGGAGGACATGCAAACTACACACAGTGGCCCCAGCCAGGAATAAATTTTTTTTTCCTCATCAACATTGAACAAAACAATGTTACTTGAGGACCTGCTATTCACTCTTTGTGGAATATCACAAATACTGATATAGCCCTAGCTGGTTTGGCTCGGTGGACAGAGCGTTGGCCTGTGGACTTGAAGAGTCCCAGGTTTGATTCTGGTCAAGGGCACATGCCCAGGTTGCGGGCTCTATCCCCAGTAGGGGGCATGCAGAAGGCAGCCAATCAATGATTCTCTCTCATCACTGATGTCTCTCTCTCTCCCCCTCTCTCTTTCTCTCTCTCCCCCTTCCTCTCTGAAATCATTATATATATATATTAAAGGCCCAGTACACAAAATTCATGCACGGGTAGGGTCCCAAGTCCTGGCCAGTGATCAGGGCCAATCGGGGCCTTCCAGCTCCTGGCAGGGCAGGGGACTTCCTTCATTCCATACCGCCTCCTGGTGATCAGCTCATATCATAGCGAGCGATCAAACTCCCATCTCCCGGTCAAACTCAGGAGGGGACGCTTTGCATATTAGCCTTTCATATATACGTGTATGAATATATATATATATACACATACATATATTTTTTTTTTCATTGTGTAAATTAGGAACATTTTAAGTAGAAAAAAATAAGACTATATGTATATAATAAAAATCACAACCACAAACATTAGTTTAAAATTTTTTTATAAGCTGTTGAACTAAAGTGATATGTGTTGCCATAAATTCCTAGTTATTTGCTTAATGATTTTATCACCAGCTAGAGGTCACTTGTGCTTAAGCAGTAGCTGTTGCCATAAAAAAAAAAAAAAAAAAAAAAAAAA
>NW_006285779.1:4965631-4970193 GCF_000327345.1 Myotis davidii
AAGGAAGTCTGGAAGGAAAATTTTAAAGATTTTTTTAAATTTTTTTATTTATTTCAAAGAAGAAGGGAAGGGGGAGAGAGACATAGACACATCAATGATGAGAATGCCCCCTATTGGGGATTGAGCCACAACACAGGCATGTGCCCTGCCTGGGAATCAAACCGTAACCACCTGGTTCATATATTATATTTTTTGCCAATGTGACAAAAAATAAATATAATTTTGATTCATTCACATTAGACCAGTGGTTCTCAACCTTCCTAATGCCGCAACCCTTTAATACAGTTCCTCATGTTGTGGTGACCCCCAATCATAAAATTATTTTCGTTGCTACATCATAACTGTAATTTTGCTACTGTTATGAATCGTAATGTAAATATCTGATATGCAAGATGTATTTTCATTGTTACAAATTGAACATAAGTAAGCATAGTGATTAATCACAAAAAATATGTAATTATATATGTGTTTTCCTATGGTCTTAGGCGACCCCTGTGAAAGGGTCGTTCGACCCCCAAAGGGGTCTCAACCCACAGGTTGAGAACCGCTGCACTAGACAGTTATTGTTGTGTTGGCTATTATCATTTTTTTTCATTTTAACAATCTAAGGGAAAAGAAACCAGTGCCCTTAAAAATTCTTACAGTGCCCGACCGAGTAGGTGTGGCTCAGTTGGTTGGAGCACTGTCCCAGGCACTGAAGAGTTTGATTCCCAGTCAGGGCACATACCTAGGTTGCAGGTACCATCCCAGTTGGAGTATGTAAGGGAGATAATTGATCAATGTTTCTCTTTCTCTCTCTCTCTCTTCCTCTCTTTAAAAATCAATGAAAACATATCCACAGATAAGGATTAAAAAAAGAAAATTATTGCAGCACACCAGTTGAAAATCACTACCTTAGAACAATGGTTCTCAACTCCAGCTGCACATTAGAGTCACCTTGAATATTTAAAATAAAAATAAAAACAATATATGGTGGTACTTATATAAAGTAAAACATATGGCAACAATAGCACAAAGGGCAAGGCCAAAAGGGCAGATTCTTACAATATGTGTAAAGTGGTATATTACTTGAAGGTAGACCATGATAAGTTAAAAATGTATACTATAAAGATTAAGTCCTAAAGTAATCACTAAGAAAGTAAAAACAGAGTTATACCTAATAAGCCAACCTGAGACAAAACATTATATGCAGAGCCCATGGACACAGACAATAGTGTGGTGAAGGTCTGGAGTGGGGCAGGGGTGGGTAGAAAGGGCGTAGGAGGGAAAATGAGGGACATCTGTAATACTGTCAACAATAAAAATAAATTTTAGCCCTGGCTGGTTTGGCTCAGTGGATAGAGTGTCAGCCTGCGGACTCAAGGGTCCCAGGTTCGATTCCGGTCAAGGGCGTGTACCTTGGTTGTGGGCACATCCCCAGCAGGAGGTGTGCAAGAGGTAGCTGATCGATGTTTCTCTCTCATCAATGTTTCTAACTCTCTATCCCTCTCCCTTCCTCTCTGTAAAAAATCAATAAAATATTTTTTTTTAAATAAATAAATAAATTTTAAAAAGAGAGACAAAATGGAATAATACATATTCAAGTCAAAAGAAGAGAGGGAGAAAAAGAGGGAAAACAAACATAAAACAGATATGACAAGCAGAAAAGAAATAGCAAGATAGATTCAAACTTAAACATAATTGATAATCACATTAAATATAAATGGCTTAAACACTCCAAATAAAAAGCAGACACTGTCAGGATAAAAAGCAAGACTCAGCTAAATGCTGCTACAAGAAGCCCACTTGAAATATAAATACTGAAAAAGGCTAAAACCAAAAGGATGGAAAAGCACCTGTCACGCTAACACTAATCAAAAGAAAGCTTAAGTATATTAATACCAGACCCGTAGATATCATAGCAAAGAATATAATGAAGGATAAAGAGAATCATTCAATAATAATAAAAAGGGTCAATTCATCAAGAGTACATAACAATCGTAAGCATTTATGCACTAATAAGTTAGCCCACAAAAACAGGAAAATAGGAAAGATGCCTTTCAAGGTTGAAACACAGCATCATCATTCCTGAATCAAAACTGAAAATTGTCATAGGACAATAAAAGAAGAGAACCTAAAAAAAACAAAACTGAAAATTGTCAAGATTGTTATGCAATTAGTCTCATGCAATTTTACTAACAAAAGTACAGTGTTCCCCAAAAGGGGCCATATGCTGACCTGATAAGCTCAGGGGAGGCCTGTATGGCAGTCTTGCAAACTCAGAGACCTAAAGTAACCACAAAGGATGGTCTGAAATTAAGCTTTAATTAAAAGCAGTTATGGTGGGCAGTTACATCCTAGGCCAGTATCTTCACTGACAAGGTCAACCTTTACCTTAACTGAGCCTATCTGTCTTTTTGCATCTATGATAACATACCCTTGAAATGTCTGGGTAACTTCTAACTTCCCTTTTTCTGGAGCCCCTGGGGCACAACCAAATGTGTTGGGCACCAGGACAGATACCACAAATTCCTTCATTATCATGTTAATTAATCCTGCACCCACTTAAGTGTGTGTCCATCATTTTACTTTTTATCCAATCCCAGGGGTTTCCCTGCTTTGCTTTATCCCTCCTCCTTAATCTATCACCAATGAATTTCATGTAACCCACCTAGGTCCCTCCTTTGATTGCAAATGTATAAATACAAATGTAACCCCGCCATTCTCCGGAGCATTATCTCAATTCCTTGAGGTTTTGCTTCCCGGCATATGTCGACAGTTTGGCTCAAATAAACTCACAAAAATTCTTTACAGGTTTCAATGTTTTCTTTTACGTTAACAGGTCAAAGGTAGTAATGTGTCAAACAGCTTATCAAAATATTGATGACTTCAATGCAAAGCTGAGGAAAGTGAGCTAAAGCTGACTCACCTTTCATATTGCCTATCTCGTGGTAATGAAGCACCCGAATGTCGAAAGTCCATGATTAACATAAGTAGAAGGAGACAGGATATGAAGAAGAGTCCGAGGAATGCCACCCGCTGACGGGGAAACGGGCTCACTGTGGGCACAGTAAAGTACCAGGAGGCTGGGCAGAGGTAGGAAAAACTGATCCTGAAATGAGATAAGCATGAGTAAGAAAAGTCTCTACAATTGAGTACTAAAATATAGTTTTTAAACTGGATGAAAGCACTTCCTAATACATGCAAAAATTCATGCCACCAGAAACTTAAATGTTCTTCGAGTCTCAAATTTTAAAAAAGGACCTATATGGTTCATGGTGCTTCTACCATATAATCAGAAAAGCTGTAGCTGATCTTTTCCCAAGTCTGCACTGTGGGGTGCAATTCAAAGAATTAATCTTATTTTATTGAAAAGATCAAACGTCTCCCTGAGCAACTTCATAACGTTGAAGAATCAGAGCACTATGACATTCCCACCAAGAATGCTGTCAAAAAATTGGGTAGTCAGGAAATGTATTCCACTGATTTAAAAAATATTTTAATAGGTAATACATGCACACAGTAAAAAAAAAAAATCAAACAATTTAAAAGAATAGTGAGTCTTTTGCCCTACTCCAACCATTTCCCTCTCAGAGGCAACCATTACTACCCAGTTTCTATGTATTTTTCCAGGGATATTATATGTATACACAAGCACAGATATATATTATATATGGTAACACATCCGTGTGTGTGTGTATGCATCTCCATTTTGTTTTGTTTTACACCTTATATACTGTTTTGCATCTTTCCCCGCTTACTCTGTTTGACAACTGTCCCATATCCACAGATCCACATTAATCTTTTCTGAACGCTTCAGAGTATTATTACAATGGTTGGACAAGTGTATTCAACTGTGCAGTTCCTTTTCTATATTGATTCAAAAGGACCTCAGTTTGTTTTCAAGGTTCATTACAAAATAAAAATCTTTAACCTAGTCTCACTCAAATGGAAATCTGAAAGAATATTACAGTCTAACCCTTTCTGAGCTGAGCAAGCACTGACCTGGGCCGAGGGTTAGGGGCTGGAAACTATTGTATCTGCCTTCAAAAGAATGAAACTTTGATCTTTGCAACCATGTGTCCCGATGCAAAGTCCAGATGCAGACCCAGGACGAGCTTCACTGTTAACCACCTCCCAGGACCCCTCAACCTGCCGGCCACCCCGCGCCGAGCCCAGCTGAGAAGGAAGTGAGCAGCCTTACCTCGCCATGGGTTCCCCTCAGTGGTCCCAACGCCTGTCACCTCCTTTTCCTTTTGCCCTGAGAAGGCGGTCTCCTTGTCCCAGGCATCTCCTAAGCCTGCAGCCTGGGGAAAGTTGGATGGGTTTCAGGCTTACCTCCAGCAGTGCCCACGAGACCAGACCTCCAGGAGGAGGCCAGGCGCCCACCCACTCCCCGAGCTCCCATTCCAGACACGTCCGCTCGGGTTCTGGGGCCCGGCGGACCCTCCCCGGCTCCCTGGGAGCGGGGCGTGCTCGAGGGCCAGCGGTGTCCTGGAGGAACCGGCAGCCCCCGGGTGGCGGGGTGGGGGTTCCCGCTTCGCTTCCCGTCCCTCTCCGCCCCGCCGCCCTCCAGCACTCAC
>NW_006285779.1:4970301-4975766 GCF_000327345.1 Myotis davidii
CTCCCCCAGGAACCGCAGGGAGCCAATGACTGGCAGGGGACCCACGGAAAGGGACCCGCCCTCCGCCCAGCCAGAGCCACCGGCGAACCAGCTTCGTGGGCCGCACGTCCGTCCATCGGAATAGCCAATCCCCAAGAGTGTTCGGCCTCTAACGCCCGCCCCAGGATTCCGAGTGCGTCCAATCCGGAAGGGTGTCTTGCCGCGGCTCCGCCCGGAGGGGCCGGCGGAGGGCGCACAGGTGAGCGGTGCAGGAGGCACCCGGACAGCCGGCTCACTCCGCCTTCCGAGCGGCGGAAAGTGTCCGCCGGCCGCTTTCTCCGCCGCTGTTCCCAAGCAGAGCGGCCGCGGTGGGTGGGTGGTTCTCGGGGTGTCTGCGGCCCGTAGTTCATCCCTTGCCCACAACCTATTGGAGGTTTTGTGTCCACCAACCCTGCCCGGCAGAATGACAGTTCTTCCACCTCAAACCTGTCCTATAGCCTCCCAAACGGAAGCCTTGGCTGCGTTGTTTTGTCCCGCGAGAAAAACATCAATTGGGGACAAGGACGTCTACACTGAGGCGCTTATACCCATTCATTCAACATTAATTGATTGTCTGCTGTGTGCCAGACATGAGCCAAAACGTAATGTTTCCTTAATGCGGCTTTTCTTTCTTGTTTACACAGCCGTTTCATTTCCAGGAGGGAGCCGCTCGGAAAGGGTGAAGTCCAAGTCCTTACAAACGTGGCACAGGCATGGCCATCCACGACCCGCCCGTGCAGCATCTCCGCTGCTCCTTACCTCCCTTAATGGGCTCCAGCAGCACCTCTGTGGGTTCTGCCCTCTCTGGTATTGCTCCTTCTGCCTCCCCACCCCTGCGGCTGCCTTGAATGTCCTTCCCTGACTTTTAGCAGGCCAGCTAGCCTCACCTCTTGTAAAAGCCTTACTTGACCTACGCCCCGTTTATATATACCTATTGTTTCGCTTACTACACGGAATTGCAATTATATGTATGTGTCTGTCTGTCTGTCCAAATGGACAGAATATCCTTGAGGGCAGGGAGTGTGTGCTTCCACTTCAATGTTGGGCACTGCCTGGCACATAAAATACACTTAATATACGATATATAAGTGAACAAATAACTGGAATTAAATGAAAACAACCCAAATGAGAACAAAAAGAGGCTATTTATTCCATGTCTGCTGTAACGAGGCAGTCAGCCACCATCATTTGTGTCTGGCAGAGACTCAAAGGGTGTCAGGGGAGTAGGACGCTAAAAGTAAAAGAAAAATGAGGGTGGGGGTTTAGGTTTCCTGTTTGCTTTGATTTGAGAGTATTAGCATGAGGAAGCTGAAGGCAGACTAACCAGAAGCAGGGCACCTTATGTAATGGTGTTGGGAGGGGTGGGGGGAGCATATTTGGCTTTCTCTAATTGCTTCTGAGTTGGAGGGGGAGGAGCAAAAAATAGGGAAGCAGACAGTCATTGATCAGTCAACAGTTCTGGGCTGATTGCATCAGAGGTTGTGGGTCAGAGTTCTAATTGTGATATACTAGTATAGTCTGGCAGTTGTCCAGTTTGTATATTCCGTATTATGATTATAGTTGGCCCTTGAACAACATGGATTTGACCTACACAGGTCCACTTATACATGGATTTTTCTTTCAATATATACAGTGCTGTAAATGTATTTTCCTTATAATTTGTTAAGTAACATTTTCTTTCCTCTAGCTACTTTACTATAAGAATACAGTATATATAACACACATATAAAAATGTGTTAATGGACTATTTATGTTATCTGTAAGGCTTCTGGTCAACAGTAAGCTATTAGTGGGTAAGTTTTGAGGGAGTCAAAAGTTATATGCGAATTTTCAACTGCACAGGGTTGGCACCCTTAAGCCCTTGTTGTTCAAGGATCAACTGTATTGTTTTTTCCCCTCTATTACCCTCCCAACCTAACTGGCTTCCTAACTTACCTTTCTCCCTTGATTCTCAGTTTCAGTGTTCTCTGTCCCTCAGTCCCTAGTCTTTTTCAAGTTTATCTGGACCCACAAAATTATACAAATATCAGGTATTTTTTTATTCGAGAGCCCAGTTCAGTGCCTGGAACAAGATAGACATGGAAAAAAACTCAACAGATGTTTTGGATTCTTTTTATTATTATTGAAGTTGCCTTCCAACTGTGCGGTTCTAAATCTAATTTATGTATATTTCAAACTCTAGTATTTCACCAACTCTAGTGTTTTTGAATGGAAACAGAATTTCTATTTATGCTTTAAACAGTACTTAATTCATATAGTTTATGAACTATATTAACTTAGAACTTGAAGTTGCATTGAAACAGCTTCTAATTTACATTCACATCTACTATTATAAAACAGAAAACCTACCTGCATTTTAAGTATTTATTTATTTTTAATTTTTTGTTAATCTTCACCTAAGGATATTTTCCTATTGATCTTTTAGAGAGAGTGGAAGAGAGAGGAAAAGACAGAGAGATACATCTATGTGAGAGAAACGCATGGATTGGTTGCCTTCTGCACGTGCAGGGTCTGGGCAGGGGAGGAGCCTTTGGTCCCCAGGCCGACACTCTATCCACTGAGCCAAATCGGCCAGGGCCGAACCTGCATTTTAATCCCGACTCTTTCTCCTTTTCCTTTGTCTGACTGGTTTGGACAGTACTTCCTTCAATAAGTCTGTATGCCCTCAGGCATTTGTAAAGCAGGAGTCCTTACAAAAACCTGCAATGTTTATCTGATTAACAGCTCACTGAGCTGAGTTCTGAGGTTTCCAGTTAGAAAGAAAAAAAAAAAAGGCGTTGAGATAATTTCTCCATCTTATTTGCCGTAAGTCAAGTCAACATGTTGAAACAAATTACAGAAATCCATATTTCAAAACATGTTTGTAACTGCTTTTTAAAGGCTTGTCTACAATTACATTTGCAGTTTTCTCAGGAAGTTCTTGACTCTACCCAGTCCTGAGCAAAATCAGCCTAACCAGTCCCACCCTCGGTGCCAGTTGTCTGCATTGCTTTATTTCTCTAATCAATTTTCTTTCATTCCACACTCCATCCTGCCATAATCTCGTAATGTGGTCTTCACTCTTCCTTCCAAGTTTACTCATCTATCTTCAAATGTCTTGAAGACACCTCATTATCCAAGACCAAGCTCATTGTCTCTTTATTCTCACCTACCTTATCTACTCAAACCTCCTCTGTTCATATTTAACCAACTTTGATTAAATACCCTATGATTCACCCAAGCACAAATTTGCAAGTCATGCTAGAATCTCTTCCATCTACTCCCTTTCACCATTCTATCCAATTACTCTCTAGGTGTTCCCAATTAAACTGTCTAAAATCCTCTCCAATATCTTTCGATGTTGCCTGCTAACTTGTGGTCCTGCCTCCAGATCCATGCTCCTCCTGAGTATCCCTCCATTCTGCTACACTAGTGAAATATAATCGTATTACTTCCTATTTTAAAATCTTTCCATGTTTTCCCCATCCCAATGGGATATAGTCCAAATTCCTTTGGCATGTTGTGGCAGATTCTGCTGACTGCCTACCCAAAAAGCCAACAATCTCTCTTTCACCTTGTTAACAGAATCCCAATTTCATTAGAGTAACTACAATACTATACTTGGTTATGTGATTAAAGAGAGCTAGCCTCCAACCCCACCCCCAGGGAATAAACTATGGTTGGTCTAAGTCAATCATGATGGCCCATTCTATCACCAAATATTGAACCTGGACATCTGATGCACTTCTAACCAATGACGCTGAAGGGGAGCCAGCTGTTGGAAGGAATGAGAGGAGAGAAGACATTTCTTGGAAAAGTTTTCTCTATCCTAAAAAGAGTATAAGTCAATAAAAAGTTTACAACTATGGTGGGGGGACAGGCCTGGGAGTAACAGGAAAAACTTGGGTCCTTGGTAACATCATAAAGCTGCTAAGTTAACCAATGTGGGAGCAGCCCTACGTATGGACATATTATTTGAGATGCTAAATTCATCATTGTTCTTATTTTTAAGTCACATGAATTGGAGGATTCTTACTTGTTGACTCCTAATAATGTGGCTTACAATGCCTAATATGACCTAGCTCCCAATATCTTCCAAGCACCCCAATAAATATTCTTACCCACAACGCTGCCATATTTACAGTTCTCCGAATTATGCCCTTTTCACCTCTGAGCCTTTATAATTGCTGTTACTTCTGCATAAAAATGACTTTCATTTCTCTACCAAACGAACTGATCGTACTGAGCCTTCAAAACTCAGCTCAAATATCACCTATTCTGTGAGCTCCCCCAGTCAGCTCAGGTGCTTCTCCTTTGCTCATGTATACTTTTTTGGAAAAAAATATTTTTATTGATTTCAGAGAGGAAGGGAGAGGGAGAGAGAGAGAGATAGAAACATCAATGATGAGAATCATTGATCAGCTGCCTCCTGCATGCCCCCTACTGGGGATGGAGCCCACAGCCTGGGCATGTGCCCTTGACTGGAATAGAACCTGGGACCCTTCAGTTTACAGGCTGATGCTCCAGCCCAGTGGTTCTCAACCTTGGCTGCACATTAAAATCACCTGGGAATCTTCTTAAAATCCTGATTTCTGGGCCTCATCCTCCAGAAATTGTTTCTTTGTTACTAATGTTGTGGCCTCACCCCATAACAAAGAAACAGAATTTCTGGAGTATGAGGCCCAGAAATCAGGATTTTAAAAAGATTCCCAGGTGATTCTAATGTGCAGCCGAGGTTGAGAACCACTGCTCTAGCCACTAAGCCAAACCGGCTAGTGCCATGTATACTTCTTTAGGGCAAGACTAATTATTTTAATAGCTGGCAGCTGTTTGAGTGGACCTGCTATCAGTTGACCTCGTAGGAACACAGCATATCTAGGTTTTAGAACTCAATGAATATATTTGGTCAGAGAAAGTGGGATCCCCTGGGCTTAGCCTAAATGGGAGAGGTTTAGACCAAGATAACTTACTCTGCATAATGAACTACAGGAATTTTGAGCATTCCCTCTAGATACTGGGTTTGGGCAGCTCTGGTAAGGAGAAAAGAGAGATGAAAAGAGAAGGGACCTATGCAAGGTAGTGGCAGACAAAACTAAAGAGAAGGGCCTATGAGAGAGTCCCTGTATTATTTGTCTATAGTTGTGTAACAAATTACCCCAAAACTTGGTGGCCTAAACCAACAAGTATTATTGTCTCTCACAGTTATCATGGGTCAGGAATTTGGGAACAGCTGGCTCAAAGTCTCTCATAAGATTGCAATCAATGTCAGCTGAAGTTTATAGTCATATGAAGTCTTAACTGGGACTCAAAGATATACTTCTAAGATGGCATATTGTATCTGCCAAGTAAGTAGATGCTGGGTGTAGGTGGGAGGCCTCAGTTCCTTTTCATATGAGATTCTCCCAGGGATGCTTGAGGTCTTTAGGACAAGACAGCTGGCTTCTCCCAGAGAAATCTGAGAGAAGGGG
>NW_006285779.1:4975856-4980076 GCF_000327345.1 Myotis davidii
GTGGAAGCTCTATGCTTTTTCTGAATTAGCCTCAGAAATCACATATCAATCTTTTGCCATCTTTCCATGCCACCATAATGGTGCATGTGGAAGTCCTGGCTGATGCTCTCAAGGGCATCAACAATGCGGAAAGAGAGGCAAATACCAGGTTCTTACTAGGCCATGCTCCAAAGTCATTGTCAGTTTTCTAACCGTGATGATGAAGCATGGCTACACTGGTGAATTTGAAGTCATAGATGATCACAGAGCTGGGAGAATGGTGAACGTCACATAAGCCAGATAAACGACCGTGGAGTGACCAGGCCCAGATTTGATGTACAACTCAAAGATCTAGAAAAATGAAAAACTAACCCGTTCCCACTCCATCAGTTGGTTTTATTGTACTGAGAACCTAAGTGGGCATCATGGACCATGAAGAAGACAAAAACACACAGGAGGGAAAATCGTGGGATTCCTTTTCTAGGGGTGTAATCCATATGTGCAAATAAAATGCCTCAATGGAAATAAAAAGTCACATATCTTCACTTCTGCCACATATTATTTATTAAAAGCAAGTCACTAACTCCCAGCCAACATTTAAGGGGAAGGCATTTAGGCTCCACCTTTTGAAGGGTGGAGTATCAAACACTATGTAGACATTTTAAAATCACCACAGTCCCCAAGACGATGTGGTCAAAGAAATTTCAAATAATAGTGTAGACATCTAGGGTTCAATTCTGAGTTCTGTCTTATGGTATAATCCTTTCCATGACCCCAAAACTTTAATAAAAGCTGAGAACACTACAGCCATGTGTTAGAGTACTTTGAGGAATGAAGGTATAGCAGTGCAAAAAGATGACAACTGTGGGAGGTGAGTTAACAAGTAGGATAATTGAAAAATTGAAAAAAAGGAGTTTAAACTTAAACTAGCCCTGATATTTAGTGCAATAAGAAATACTTGATATATGAAAAAAAAAGAAAGACAGAAAGAAAACTTGACAATCACAAGAAATCAATAGTCATTCAGAGAAGTGAAAGGCCGTACTGTAGAGGTGCCAGCAGGGGAGGCAGGGTGCAGTATTGCAAACTCTAAAATGTTCCCAGTACTTGGGAGCCAGGCATGAGGAGAAAGCTATTGCTCCCCTTCTCTGGGTATCCATTCTAATTTTATTTGGGTGTGAGGAAGGTACCTTGTGCATTTGAGGATTCTGACTCCACCCCTGATTCTAGGAGTGGAACATGTAAGCCAGGCCTAACATATGAGGCAAACTTCCATCTCTTGGACACAGTTTTTTTTAGGAGTGGGCATGCAGCTCAATTCCAGATAAAGAGACATTTAAAAAATTATTTTATTATTTATCTGTTTGTTTTTTCAACATTTTTTTTTAATCCTTACCCGAGGGTATTTTTCCATTGATTCCCAGAGAGAGTGGAAGAGAGAGGGAAAGACAGAGAGAAATATCAATGTGAGAGAAACATCAATTGGTTGCCTCCTGCACTCGCCCTGGAGCCTGCAACCCAGGGACATGCCCCTTACTGGAATCAAACCCCAGACCCTTAAGTCTGCAGGCTGACACTCTATCCACTAAGCCAAACTGGCCAGGGCAAAAAGACATTTACTAGGGCAAATAAGTTTATTTGCTTTTCTTAGAGAGTGTATGAGGGAGCAATTCCCTCTCTCCCCCCCACCTTCCATTCCCTAGATCAGGGGTGGGCAAACTTTTTGACTCGAGGGCCACAATGGGTTCTTAAACTGGACCGGAGGGCCGGAACAAAAGCATGGATGGAGTGTTTGTGTGAACTAATATAAATTCAAAGTAAATACATTACATAAAAGGGTACGGTCTTTTTTTTTCAATAGTTTTATTCATTTCAAACGGGCTGGATCCGGCCCGCGGGCCATAGTTTGCCCCCGGGCTGCCCTAGATTCTTAAAAATATGCATGGCTAAGCCAGAGTCAAACCAAACCTGCATTTCATTCTATGTCTGGACATCCAACTATTCGAGCTAATATCTTTTATTAAGTCAATATGAAATGAGTACTAGCCTTTCAACTTTTTGTATGTTTGACAATTTTCACAAACGTGTGGGGGGCGGCGGGGGGAGAACCACATTTGACACTATCTCTCAACTACCAGGCTGGAAAAGATTAAACTGTTTGATATGCATTATGTTAGTAAAAACCCACTCTATTCTTCCAGATGCTCAGGTCCAAAATTTTGGGAGTTATTCTTAATCTCTCTCTTGCTCCCAATCCCACATCCAGCCCATAAGTAAAGCCTGTTGACACTGAAAGGTTAAAGTTGGTGATGTGAGGGCAAGCTAAATAGCCTTCTCAGATGGTAAAGGAAACTGAATTTAAGGAAAGGGGGTTGGAGGATGGGGACATCCAATGGGAAGGGCTACACAGCAAGCCCTGAGCCAAAGGGTGCTGGGTCGACGATGGCAGCAAAAATATACTTAGGACAGTGAAACAAGGAAGGGCATAGAAGAGGCTGCTTGGCTCACTGACAAGTCAGAAAAAAGGGGGCCTTAGAGACAGGTTCAAGGGGTTAGCTCGGATGAGTTGTCACTGCCCATTGTTCTCCTGGTTACAAATCTCATGGGGTCTCTTAGAAGTTAGGGGGTACATGCCTGTGGCAAAGGAGAAGGAGAAGGGAATGGGAGATTAAGGGGCCCTTAGGGGGTCCACAAATCACTTTCAGAGAATCTGCAAACTCAGAAGTTACTAGCAAAATTTTGTGCGTGCCTGACAGGTGGGAGATGTTTGGGGGAGGGAGAGGCGGGCGGGGAGACGAGGATTTGTAGCTTCATTGTTGCCCAAAAGGTCTCTAGAGTCTAGACTCAAAAGTTAATAACCATTGCTTAAGAGGAAGATAATAGATGAGTTAAAAATTTTTTTTAAACAAAACAAAACCCGAAGGCCCAGAGAAGGGTTCAGTGTTAGAGAGGAAAAAGGAAAACCCCTTCCTTATCTAAGAAAAGCTATCATCAGATTGAAAAGTTCACAATTACATCATCAGCCCAGGGAATCAGTGTGGAGGCTTGCGAATGGAGACTGCGGATGCCGGGAGGGTGGGGAGGGGAACGCCTGTGTTACCAACCGAGCCTGCAGGTTCGGTGCAGTCAAGGCCCAGGAGGTGGTGCTGAGGCTGGGCGGGCCGGCCCCGTTCTTAAGCCAGTGATCGCCCCTCGGACTCCAGCCGACCCGCCTGGGAGGGAGCGGTCTTTTCACAAGAGACCAGCATCGCCAGGCGGAGGAGTCACACCAGGTGGAGGTCACATCAGGGCGTCGCCTAGGCAACTAGCCGTGCGGCAGCGCTTCCCACGGTTGCTGTCCTTTCCCCGCTGTGTTAGAGCGGCTGCTTCCAGTCCAGCCTCTCCACCTGCTGACATTTCGAAATCGTCCCGCCCTGTTTCGACATCTCTCTTCCCGGCCTCCAGTTCTCCGCCAGGCGCTGGGCCCCTTGCCAGCGGGCACCCGGGGAACTCATTCATTCAAAGACGGTGGGGTTTGCTGGGCTACTTCGGGTGCAAACTCGGCGCGGGGTGCGGGGTGGGTCCTGCGGAGCGCCGTGCCCTCGGGAGTCCGCTCGCGCGCGGCCAGCAGGGCCGGCAGTCCAGGCCCGACCGGATTCGAAAGGGCCGCCGCCCGCATGTCGCAACAGGTTCCCAAACAGACCCGCGAGCCCTGCCAGCGGATGCCCGGCTCTGGCCGGCTCCGCCTCGCGAGTCGGAGATCCCGCGGGAACAGAGCTCTCGGCCTGGGCACCCGCGCGCCTCGGGATTTGGGGCGGGCGCTCGAGCCCGGGTCGTAACGGCCGCAGTCAGCGGTTTGACCTTGAGGCCTGGCACCGCTCCCCAAGGCGACCCGACCCGCGGCGTCGAGAGCCCCGCGGGCGCCGGTCCCAGGCAGAAACCCGGCCTCTAGGGTCCCTGGGCGCTTCGCTCTCTTTCATGTAGCCAATCGGATCCCGACGTGGTGCGGCCAAGTATCAAGGGTGGTTGAGCTTCTCAAAGTTCAGCCTTAAGTTTCACATGTCGGCCAATCAGCGGCCAATAAACAAGAAGCTTCAAAGATCAAAGGGAAAGGGGTGGGAGCCTCGCCTGCGGACGGAAGAATGACAGGCCCCTGCACCAATACCGCAGGTATAGTTTTCTACTACGTAGGAAGGGGCTGGGCTAGTTTGGCCGCCGCACCAATGACGGGTGGGGGGCGTGTCCACGGGGCTACGCGGGAG
>NW_006285779.1:4980255-4998661 GCF_000327345.1 Myotis davidii
GACTGCGTCAAGGTGAGACTCGGACCGGCTCCGAACCCGACCTAGGACTGACCCGCCCCCGGGGTCCAGTCCGGAGCCGGGATCCAGGCCCAGAGCCGCAGCCGACATGAGTTCTTTCCTGGCTCTGCCACCAGCACACAATTCGACCGGTGCTCCATGCAAGCAAGGTCCCGGCTGGGAGTTGACCCCAGCCAGGAACCAGGACCCATTGGTACCCGTCAGTGAGATCTGACTCGGGACTCGGGACTCGGGACGCTGGAACGAAAACCCGTCACCCCAAGCCCTGGATCTCAGCTGGGATGTAGCAGGAATAGGGTGGGAGGGGATGAGAACAGCTAAGCGCCCCTGACTTGATTCAGGGGGAGCCAAAGGGCATGCACCAGATCCTTAGCGGCTGGGAGGTCAGGCGCTTTTACAAGCTCCTTGCTGTGTCTCCCCCCAAAAGTGACGGGGCAGGAATCAGAATCTGGGACCGCTCAGCTAGATAAAAGGTTTACTTAATCCATGTAACCGGGGAGCGATTGGGAGTTATTGTGCAGAGTGCCGGACTGGAAGTAACGTGGGAAAGAGGTTTCGGTTTCTCTGTGCAGCAAGCGCGACACCCCACCTATTTCCTGAACATGCAGACTGAGCTGGGATCAGGATTGTGTCCTATATGCAGGGAGCACATCAGCTCCCAACTGAGAGATGGGGCTGACTGTATTTCTTGAGCCATCTGGAGTTGACCAAAGGGGGAAAGTGGCCTAGGAGGGAAGCACTAGGTATCAGAAAGAGGATGTAGGATGTAAGTGTGAAGAAGATTATATGGGCTCAATTCGAGGGCATGATTTGGGTGGAATTACGCAGGCTGATTTGTGGATACAGAAGTCGGGTCCTTCTGAAGAAAGCTGGGCGAAGAGGGGAAACGGGTTATTCGTTACAGTTCTTGTGCATGAGCTAAGGTACCAGCCGCTAAAAGAAGTGAGAACTAAATTGAGAAGTAAACTTAAGGGGCGTCTCTTGAAATAAATACGACAGAGACCGGTGCCTCCTTTCCATGTTAAGGGTATAGTCCAACAATATCCTGTCAGCTCTTTGATGCATGCTTTTGCCTCAAATAAGAAAAATGTTATATATTCGAAAGGAGGGGATCAGATTGAGAAATGCAGTCTGTCTCTTCTGCTTTTCCCTGGTTCCAGTACCGTTTCATGTTTTCATTAGTAATGTGGATGCGGAGATGGGGAAAGGGCTTAGTAAGCTTTGTGGATGACACTGAGGTGGTAGTAGGATTCTAGAATATTGCAAAGGTAACTCCTAACAGGGGCCATACCCATTGAAAGGGTGAATGCCCTTGGCTAAAGTGGACATTAGAATTTTAAATGTCCTTGTCAATGGGGAGGAATAGGAATAAACAGTAAAATCCACCAGAGAGGAGTAAGAAGATGGTTAATGCTCTAACAGTATTGAAATGTAAGTTGGATAACTACAAGTGAAAAAGATTCAGACATTTATGTAGTAGAGGCTAGGCTGGCTGACTGAATTGTCAGTGCTGTATATCCAAAAGTTAATATGATCTAACTGCAAAATAACGTCACTATACTTAGACTGTGAGTGAAGAGCAGGGTCTAGGGTGCTCTGTTTCAGGCTAGGTATCAAATGAAAACTAGATCAAGGAATGCAATGAAAATTATGTAATGACTTGAAAGATACAATGCAATGTAACTAACTTAGAAATATTATAACTACTTACTCCATGTATTTACATAATGCTATTGTTGTTGTAAACATTTTATAAATTCCTCTGTTAGAAATGCCTCTAGAATATTTGGGGCAGGCAAATCTAATGGGGCAAATCTTTGTCCTGTGACAAAATGGAATTGAATTTTTAGTAACTGAGACCATTCAGAATCAAGTATGTCAGATAAGGTGGGAGGTCACAATGTGTAATACTGATTTAGGGTCAAAGATAAGGTGGGACCAAAAAGCTAGGAGACCTATGAACTCCTAGACTGAGAAATCCATTGAGGGAACCCCTTCTGAAGAAGAGTGCCAGAAATGTTTTGCATAACCACAGCATTGCCAGGAGTCACTTCTAGCCTTCCAAGGTAACTACAGTTATTTTTGAAGAACAGTTCTTACTCATTTACATAACTTTTAGAATTTTTTTTTCACTTAGTCATACAACATTATAGTCATGCCTCAATGCCCTATATTAAAAGAAATAATTTTTTAATCTGGAAGAAAAATGCTAAAGAGTCTTCAAAAACACAAAAACTATTTTAGAAGAATCATTTTCATTTGTCGTTAATGCTGGGACTTAAATGACTAGAGGGAAGAACTGGGTGAGATCAGTAGGATTTGGTGTCAGGACGTATGTTAAAGACTTGTGCAGACATGAAAGTAAAATTCAAACCTCTTCCTTCAGAAGAGGCTTCACAGTTCACTTGTCCCTGGCGGCTCTTCTTCCTCTTCACCATAAATGAGTGGTAGTGAAGAAGAGCTACCCAACTGTACCCGAAGGCTGGAGGCAGTTATCTGTGTTGGAGCCTCTAATGCAACCACAGTATTAGCAAATGAGAGCTGACGTTGCTTCTTGCCGTGCAACCCTGTGTACCCCCAGCCACTTATCTGGGTCAAGTCAACTTAAAATGTCCTTGGGAGGGACCATGGGAAGTGAGCATAGCCTTGCTAGGCCGTAATTATTCGGCCAACTATTTCCATAGTCATAGGGTACTTAGAGAACCCAAATAAATCCCAGTTTTCCTTTTCTGGGAGGCAAGTACCAGGCTTTATCTATAGGGATAGGCTCTGCAACTCAAAGCAGATAGAACTCTTCTCAAAACCATCTGGCAAAGTACCCACCAGTCACCAAGGTGCCACTTTTTGGCTCTGTAATAGTGAAGCAAATAATTTACTCCCATAAGTTAGAGGGGCATTTTTCTAAACTCCAGATGTAAATGGATATCTATACACATTTGATGAAAGATTAAGAAATGGAAACATTGGCGTATTTGATTTTCTTGCACCTAATAATAGCAATAAATATTCAATAAATGGCAACTGTTCTTACTTGCCAAGCACTATCTGACATGCCTTATATTCATTTATTTATGTAATCATTGAAACAACTTCATGAAGTAGACACCATTTTCAATATTTTACAGATGAAGAAAAGGAGGCAAGTTAAGTAACTTGTCCAAGGTCATATAATTTAAGTGGTACAGTCATGATTTGAACCCAGTGTGAGCCTTCCATACAGCATCTCAAAAGCAGATTTCCAGAACCAAGTACAGCACAGAATTTCACAGTAGTGCTGGTTCCTAAACATGGCCTACGGATTAAAAGCTGGACATACAATTATAGCTACAGAGAGACTAATCCTCACCCGAGGACATTTTCATTGATTTTTAGAGACGGAGGGAGAGAGGCAGAGAGAGGGAGAGAGAGAGAGAGAGAGAGAGAGAGAGAGAGAAAGAAACATCAATGTGAAAGAGAAATATCGATCAGTAGCCTTCCACATGCTCCCTGACTGGGGACAGGCCGGGGGTCAAACTTGTAACCTAGATCTGTGCCCTGACAGGGAATCAAACCCAAGACCTTCAGCATATGGCATGACACTCCGACCAACAGCCACATCAGCCAGGGCACAGAGAAGCTTTAAAATGAAACAAAAACAAAACTAAATTAAACTTGATTTATTAGTGGTTAAGGACCAGTTAGTTGCCCATGCATATTTGTGGAATGACATACAATTTACAACACTGCCATGATCTGTAAATTCTAAGATATGAACTGATATTTCTGAGAATCATATTTGAATACAATAAAAAGCCTATTTCTAATACCTTATAAATTACCAATGGCTTTTACATGCCTTAAATCTTTGAATCCTCACAACAGCTCTATGAGCCAGCCATTCTTAATCTTATGCTATAGACTATGCAGTATTATGTTTAATATTGAAGCTCAGAAAGGTTGACATACCCAAGACCACACATTTAGCTAAGCTGGGGCTTAAACTCAGGCTTTCTGACTCATATGTGGCTTGTTTTACCAAACCACTGATCTCCCCAATAGTTTGTTTGGCTTTTCTTCAAAGCCGGGATTTTTTTATTGAAGGCTATTAATTTTTAGAGATTTCATCTTTTTCCAAAATTGAGATTTATTGGCCCACACATTTGGGAAAAATATATTCATTTTTTTAATTGGCAAACTTATGCCTGGGTCCTCTTTATAAGGGCTTACTTTCATTGAATTAGAATTGTGAGTTAGGTTTAGATGTGTGTGAAATATTCAGAGTAGCTTACCTCCAGCTTTCAAAGGTCTTACCTCTGAGGCGGGATCTTTCACAACTGGTTGCCTAGGCCAGCCAGTGGGCTTGGTGGTTGAGCATTGACCTATGAACCAGGAGGTCATGGTTCAATTCCTGGTCAGGGCACATGCCTGGGTTGCAGGCTTGATCCCCAGTGCGGGTGTACAGGAGATAGCCAATCGATTCTCTCATCATTAATGTTTCTATCTCTCCCTCTGAGATCAATAAAAAAATATTTTTTAAAAAGTAGACTGGTTACCTAAATATGCTATTGACTCCAGTAAAGCAGTACAATTTCTGAACATTCTCCCTATACAAGATCAGTTTCAAACAAATATATGGAAACACATAATTGTTAAGCCACTGGGCCCAATTTATCTATTAGTAGCCATAGCCAACAAAGACGTATAGTCTCTCTGAATAATTCATCTGATGGGTTTTACGCCCCTGGGTGATGTGAAAGATCAGTAAGCACACCCTATATTGGATTAGAGTTCCCTTTTTTTTTTTTTTTTGAGAAGTGGAACCAAATGTATTGTTATACTGTGTATTTTTTATTGAACTTACAGTAATTAAGCTTTCAAGCTTCCAGTTCTTCGTTGGTAGCAGGCAGGAAAATAGAGGAATGTGGATTGCTTGTGGCTAACTAGGACCTGTTAATCTGGATTCTGTTAATTCAGTTAGTTTCTTTTCTCCCATGCTCTTGAGAAAGGCATTACTCTTGGGTTCCAGATGGCCAACAGGAGGTTCAAGCTTTTTTTTTTTAATTGCTTTTTTACAGAGAGGAAGGGAGAGGGATAGAGAGTTAGAAACATCCATGAGCGAGAAACATCGATCAGCTGCCTCCTGCACACCTCCTACTGGGGATGTGCCCACAACCAAGGTACACGCCCTTGACCAGAATCAAACCTGGGACCCTTGAGTCCGCAGGCCAACGCTCTATCCACTGAGCCAAACCGGTTAGGGCAAGGTTCAAGCTTTTAAATGCAGATTCAGTCAATGATTAGATGGAAGTAGGAATTTAAACTGTACTTGGGTTTTAGTTATCCCTACTGGCTCACTAGTGGCTGATTTGCTACGTTTTGAACTGGTACAGACACAGCTAAGATTCATGAAGTCTTTCACTTATTCATTCAACAAACACATTTTGGGTGCCTACTGTGTTCCAGGCACTAGATACTGATTTTATATTCTGTGAGTCCCTGTGCCATCTTAATCTTGAAATGGATTAATAGACAAGAGATCTTCATTGAGAGACACAACCTTCAGAGAAACTTCCTCTGTGGGAAGTATTTCAAGTAAGATTCATTTTCCAAATTTTAATAAAACTTTGCCAAGGAATATCATACAAAGTGACTACTGGGAACATTTGAGATCTTGCTCCCTTCCCTGGCATATGTTGTCAGTTTGGCTTAAATAACCTCTTAAAAAATTCTCTACAAGCTGGGACATTTTTTTACTGGTACATTGACAGACTTGTATACTGGTAAATGGAATCATACAATATACACTCTTGTGTCTGACTTACTTCATTTAATATTATGCTTGTTGGATTCGTCTATGGTATTACATGGAACAGAAGTTAAAAGAAAAAAATGTATCTACCATAAACTTTCATTCCAATCTTTTTAACCCCCTGGAGGTTCCAAAGATTATATTTTACGGAGACTGATTTTATTCACTGATGCCAGTCTGGGGATTTGGTCAATTTAGATTAGAATTTTGAAAGCCTCTTCACTTTTAGAGACTAGGTTGATTTCCAACTTCATAGTTTCAGGGTAAACTTTCTTCCCAGGAAATTAGAGCAGTATCTATTGGGAATGCTACTTTTGCCAAGATTTGATCTTACAGACCCAGCTGTCAATGCCAAACACTGTGAAAAAGTCAGGTTATCAACTCTCAGTTTTATCAAAAGATGAGCCATCTTCATTTCATTAATCAGTGTAGTATTTGGTCAGGAAGGAGGCCTACGATCCATCTTCAGAAATGCATCAGTATGTGCAGACATTAAATACTTGACATTTGTAGAGTTCTTAGCCTGAGTTATTAAGGCGCACAAACATCTGAAACACAGGCTTGATATTTGTTGCTGGGCTGTGCATCACTTTGGAGTTCCAGGACACTTACCAAGGGGTGATATTCTCGGGGAAAATAGTGTTATTCTGTTCTTAGGGTCATAAATGAGTAGAAAAAGAAAGGTCCAAGGGTTAGAAAGATCGGATATAAATTTGGAAGCAAGCAAAACTGGATGGCAGGTGTCACTCCTGCCCACTGGCTTGATGCCACAAAGAAGGTCTGCATAGTGCCTAAAGCCTGAATATTGAGGTTGAGTGAGAACTTGGCATTACTGACATTGCACTTCTTCTTTCTGTAATTTCAGACCCGAATGCAGAGCCTACAGCCCGACCCAGCGGCCCGCTATCGCAATGTGTTGGAGGCTCTCTGGAGGATTATAAGAACCGAGGGCCTGTGGAGGCCCATGCGGGGGCTGAATGTCACAGCAACAGGCGCAGGGCCTGCCCATGCCCTCTATTTTGCCTGCTACGAAAAATTAAAAAAGACATTGAGTGATGTAATCCATCCTGGGGGCAATAGCCATATTGCCAATGGTATTGAGCCTTCCTGTGCTGGTTCCCCCATTTTCCCAACTCTTTGGGCTTTGCTGCTATCAATGCTTTCCAGTCTCAGCATGGTTTGGAGCTGAAGCTTTGGGCTGGGGTAGGCCAGATTATAGGGGAGGGACTTCCAAACCTGATGTTCTCAGACAACCGGCCGCTTCAACCCCACCCCTCCTTTGGGGCACCTCAACAAAGGGTTACAATATCCTCCCTTACCTACCAGCTTGACTCTTTCCTCTCATCATCTCCCTGGCATCAGCTGCTAATGCCCTGGTAATGTGGAGACACACACTGAACTGCCCCGTTGTATATTCTTGATAGTCGGGTGGTGTCCTGCTCCTCAGCAGGATCGGAGGTGACCCAGCCACCCAAGGAAGACACTAATGGAGCCCCAGCTCTTCGCCTCACCTTTTCAGGATCCCAACTGACTAGTGGCAGTTCTTGTCATTGAGGACATGACAAGACCTCAACAAGTGAATGGGGGTGGGGCCAAGGGACTTCTGTATGGAGAAACCAGAGGGTTGAAGTTATGGAAGTAAGGGAATCTCCAGTAGCAGCCTGGAGATTGAGGATCGCCCAAAAACCAAAATGAGTGTAGAGAGCAGATGGTGAGGAATATGGTAGTTCGGGACTTGAAGAAAGGTAGATGGACAGATGTTAAGATTTGGAGGCAGGTTGGGTTGCATAGGGGCATTGGGATAGAAGGTGAGATCCTTTGGTGACGATCTGGCACCTGCCCCTCATGTCCTCCCCACTCTGGAGGCAGTTGATGTGCTGGCATTCCTTGGCAGCAGTGTATCTGCTTCCTATTTGGGGCATGAAGTGAATTTATTCTTGGAACCATAATTTTTAAAGAAAGTTTAAAAATTGATTTTAGAGAGAGAGAGAGAGAACAATCAATTTGATGTTCCACCTGTTAATGCATTCATTGGTTGGTCCTTGTATGTGCCCTGATTGGGGATTGAGCACCCAACCTTGGCGTATCAGGACAATGCTCTAACCAACTGAGCTACCTGGCCAGGGCCTATTCTTGGAATCTTTATTGATAAAATCTGGGCCATTTTCTTTGATTCTTCCTGCCCTTAGTATTCTAGATGTGGAAAGTATGTTGGTGACCTTACTAAGTTGGTGGGAACAAATACCTTCATTTCTCAGAACAGGGATTTAGGAGCAGTAGGTTCCCATCTTTTGAACTGGCTCTTAGCATTCCCTCACCCCACTGTGGTTTAGCACAGCCACTTCCCTTCACTCTGAGCCTCAGTGAATCAGTCGCCCTCTCCAGACCTCACATGTGGCAGTTGTTTTCTCCTTTGCAGGTGCGGCCGGGTGTGTAGCTACATTACTTCATGATGCAGCCATGAATCCAGCTGAAGGTAATCATTTCTCAAACTTTCCCTTTGTGGGCATCTGCATCTATTATTTCTGGTTTGCAGAAGAAAGCTGGGAAACCTGAGTTTTGGTGGGAAGTCCTGCCACGTTACCTTGTCTTACCACTAGAGGGCGCTCCGTCCACGTCCGAATTTAGGAAGAGCCCCTTGGACTGGTAGCATATTGAGTTTAATTCATCTTTAGGGCTTCCGTGGTAAAAGATACGGCTCTGCTGGGCCTGTTTCCGGGCCTTCGTGGGAGCCCCTTGTAGTGCAATTGGTCTCATCTAGAATATTAGCAGGTTATTTCACTTCAAAGAGATCAAGATGGATTTTCACGTTTGAAAATACTGCCTTGTTGGAATAAAGATCGTTGAGATAGGAACGAAAGGGTGGATTGTAGAGTTCAGTCCCTGCCCCGTGGCTTGGATCTTGGCATTTTAGTTGGATGATGAGGTTCCCAAGCAGATAGGAAGGGATAGCATAATTGCCATGTTCCTTAACTTCCAGTTCTTTGCCTGTCTGGGCAAGGCCATGGTGTGCAGAGGGCCAAAACTAAAGTGAAGATCCAGGGAGCTCATACCATGTAGTCTACCTGAGGGAGTGGAAGATACATATTTGGGAACTGAAGCCAGACTCTTGGCTAGGACTTTTGTTTTCTTTCTGTGGGAGGTATAACCGTCCTCATGTGGTACGAGTTAGGTGCTCGTAGTACCTGAGGATGCACTGTGTTCACTGCCACCAAGTCATTTCTTGTTTCGGGAGTTACAAAAAGGTAACATAATCATGATATAATGAGAGGTAATTACTTATTTCAAGGAAACCCTCTATCTTAGGTGTTATTTAGCTGGTTTTAAAGAAATCCTGCTGGAAGTGGGTCCATTATTTTTGGGCTTTTTGCAAACCCTCTCAGATCCCCTTCTCTCAAAGAAGGGAAACCGTATCAGGCTGACAGCTCGCTCATATTTTTTTCTGTCTCCATTCCATTGGCTGATCGCTCCCCTGGGACTCTGAATCTGGACACTTGCTCACCGGTTGGTTGTTGTCGCCGTTTCTTCCTTCTCGTTGATGGCATTGCCAGTGGTCAAGCAGAGGATGCAGATGTACAACTCACCTTACCACCGGGTGACAGACTGTGTACGGGCAGTGTGGCAAAATGAAGGGGCCGGAGCCTTTTACCGCAGCTACACCACCCAGCTGACCATGAACGTTCCCTTCCAAGCCATTCACTTCATGACCTATGAATTCCTGCAGGAGCACTTTAACCCCCAGAGACGGTACAACCCCAGCTCCCATGTTGTCTCCGGAGCCTGTGCAGGAGCTGTAGCTGCCGCTGTCACAACCCCACTGGACGTTTGCAAAACACTGCTCAACACCCAGGAATCCCTGGCTTTGAACTCAAACTTCACAGGACATATTACAGGCATGGCTAGTGCCTTCAGGACGGTATATCAAGTAGGTGGTGTGACCGCCTACTTCCGAGGGGTGCAAGCTAGAGTAATTTACCAGATTCCCTCCACAGCCATTGCATGGTCTGTGTATGAGTTCTTCAAATACCTGATCACTAAACGGCAAGAAGAGTGGAGGGCAGGCAAGTGAAGTAGCACTGAATGAAGTCGGAGGTTCAGACAACACTGCTGTGCTCTACCCACTCCAGCCGCATTCTCTGTCTCCTGGCATGCTCCAGCCTTGAGTGGAGTTGGAAGGAAAGTAGAAGGCTCTCCCCAGGCTGTTGGTGTTTTGGCTAACACCAGTTACTGCCAACCTCCGATGCGCCACCTTTCCTTCCAGGCCCTAAGCAAGTGCAACAAAGCACGCCACAGCACGTGGACAACCTCTCCATCCTGGGCCTGATGACCTGCTCTCGACTGTTAGAGAGGGATAAGCAGCTCAATCCCCTGGTTCCTAATAAAAAACGTTTAAGTTAAATGGTTTCATTGGGTTTTTCTAGCCAAAGGGGAGGTGAAATGCATCAACTATTCTTGACTTGAAGCATCAATGAAGGGGCCCAGAGGAAGGTCTATTGCATATGTGTATAGTTTGGTTTCTGCTGATTTTCACAGCGATTTAAAACATTGGGGTCCCACTCCTCTTGTTTTAGTAATTAGGCTCCAAGGAATCTCCCTAATGGCAGGAACAATGGGCCTTTGACAGAGCTTAGCTAAATAGGCGCTCTTTTATTTATTATTTTGTATAGCTTTAATGGATTTCCTATTTTGTTTTTAAAATATATTTTTATTAATTTCAGAGAGGGAGTGAGAGATAGAAACATCAATGATGAGAGAGAACCATTGATTGGCTGCCTCCTGCACACCCCACACTGGGGGCCCGAGCCCACAACCTGGACATGTGCCTTGACCAGGAATCACACTGTGACCTGGTTCATAGGTCTGTGCTCAGTCACTGAGCCACGCCGGCCAGGCTAAATAGGCGCTCTCGATCCCACTGTTGTCTTTTCCCGAGGTCAGTGTTGTGACACAGGGAAAGTAGATCTCTCTGTTCTCATTCTCAGCTCTGCCTGCAGCCATCAGACTTCCCATGTGGCACTTCGTTTTCTAATGCAGTTGCAAAACTAAAATTAGCAAGCGGCAAGTCGCAGATTAGATGATAAATAATATCTTTCATTTTAAGGCTTTTACAAGTAATTTAACATTCATGATCTCATCTTGCTCAAAATCTGAGAAGTAGGTAGTGCAGGTATCTATTTTACAGGTAAGCACAGCTCGTAGAGGCTATGACTTTGCTTTTGGAGGAAGTGACATCAGGGTGACCCCTGGAAGACAAGCTAACTACGTGAAGAGGGGAGGGGAAATGTTCTCAGCAAAATCTGGAGGGAAGAGAAGAAGTGTTCAGGGTTTGGTGTGCAAGCGGTTTGGTAAAGCTGACACTCTGGGAGGCGTCCTGCTAGCGAGCTAAGCAGGGACTGGGTTTTAAAAGCAATACTAAGGAGTTTAGAGTTTATCCTGAAGGCAATGCAGAAGCATTACAGGATTTGAAGCAGAGGCGTGGCGTGATCAGATTTACAATTTAAACAGATTATTGAGGCTCTCTGAGAAAGGATTAGAGGAGCAAGACTGGACAGGCTGGCAGACGGGTCAGGAGGCCATCACAGCCATCCAGGCGAGGCTGCAAGGTGGTCTGGACCAGGACCGAGGCAAGGGAGATGGAGGAAGAGCAAAACTGGAGCAACGTTAGGGTTGTAGAATCAATAGGATTTGGTTACAGAACAAATCTTGTCCTCCTTCTACCTGACAGCCCTTCAAGTATCTATGGAGAATCATGTCTGAATGCCATTGAAATAAAACTGTCAAGAAAACAGCAGGGTCGCCTGTTCTAAGCCTTGTTTAAGTAAACTATGTCACCCTTCTGATTTAGCGATGGAAAAGAGAGATGTTCCTAGTGTTAAACGGTGGTCTCTGGATTTGACTCACGAAGTAAAATATTGCGGAGGTCAATTCAGAAGGCTGGCTAGTAAAACAGCTGCCTCCCCGCACGGACTAAGCACGAGAACAAAGGGATGCCTCTCCGGACCTTTCCCTGCAAGCAGTCACCTTTGCAGAGCTACTGCCTGGCAGAGGACCCGGACCACAGTAGGCACTATGGCAATAAGGCCCATTTTTCAAGAACGGATATGGGGTAATTTCTCAAAGAATGGTAGTCAGTAAAACCCTCCCGATCTCTAATACAGTTCACAAATAATGAGAAAAAAATGCAACGGTGACCATCTAATCCTGCTTGTGCTCTAGCTACTGGAGAACAGTCAGTTTGGATTTTGGACAGGGCATTAGCCCAATCACTAGAGAAGACAGAGGCAGAATAGACTATAGGTTGAGCAGCCTGGAATGGCAGGGACTGGACACCTGGGTCAGGAATAAGTAAGCCTCACTTCCCTGGGGCGCACCATCCCCATGAGAGCTGTGAGTTATGTGGAGCCTTGAGAACCCAGGACCAAGTCACAATCAAGTGGCCACGTTCTGCAAAGTGCTACGCGATGGGGAAAGTGAAAAAATAAGTCACAATTTGACCCGAGAAAACTTTTCTTCATTAAAGGTATATGATGAACAGGAATGAAAGTATCTTGTAATAATACAAGACATTATAGCTTCATACTGGATTATACAGAACCAATAATGAGGTTTAGGGACAGAAAGATGAGATAAGTGCAGGTCAGAGTTAACAGAAAAGAGGTGGTTTTGCTGAACAGTAGAAAAAAAATCCTGCATAAAAGCCAATAAAAGTTGATCAATGCTAATTTTTATACAATTTAGAAATCACACTTAACAAGAAAATACCTCTAGTCCCATTACCTAGAGAATATGACAACATTTTGAGGTACATCTAGTATTTTCTCTCACCCCCCACCCCCAGTTTACAAGTACATCTAGTATTTTCATGCATTTTTTAAAATTTTCCAAAAGCAGATCACATTGCAATCAACTTCATAATAGGTGCCTGTCTTTCCACATTATTAAGTTTTCTTCCATCACCTCAATATGAATAACCACAATGTTCCATTGTAAAAAGGCACAAAAGCTTAGTCAGTCCTTGCTGCACCTTTGTAGTAATGTATTATCAAGAGTGTTGCTGAATGACTAAGAGGAGAGTAGGTAGGGCAGGTGTGGACACGGTCAGAATGAGAAGACAGCTTGGTGCCACCTCTCAGCAGGTGCTGAAGAGATCCCGACTGGAGACCAGGTGCAGGGGACAGGATGGAAGGGATGAGGCTGGCCAGCAGGGTAAATATCTGATATGCAAGATGTATTTTCATTGTTACAAATTGAACATAATTAAAGCATAGTGATTAATCACAAAAACAATTTGTAATTATATATGTGTTTTCCTATGGCCTTAGGCGACCCCTGTGAAAGGGTCGTTCGACCCCCAAAGGGGTCGCGACCCACAGGTTGAGAACCACTGCTCTAAAGCATGCTGGACAGAGAGGTTCCCCACCCCCACTCCATGTTTGGGAGCCCTCTGCTGCTCAAGACCACCCATGTCTTTAGCAGTTCAGCATTGCTGGTATGGTTCAATGGTTGAGTGTTGACCTATGAACCAGGAGGTTACAGTTTGATTCTGGGTTGCGGGCTCAATTCCCATTGTGGGGTGTGTAGGAGGCAGCCGATTAATGATTCTCTCTCATCATCGATGTTTCTATCTCTCTCTCCCTCTCCCTTACTCTTGAAATCAATAAAAATATTTAAAAAAATAAAAATATAAGAGTGGACTTGCTGGGACCTAGGGATGTATATGTTTAGCCTTAATAGATATTATCAGAGTTCTGCAAGTGCTCATATCAATTTGTACTCCTGCCAGCAATGTGTGATAGTTCCAATTTAGTGCAAATATTTTTCTACTTTTAATTTGTATATAATTTAATGATTATAAAAATGTCCCCCAAACATTTATTGCTATTTTCTAATTGCTAAAATTTTGCCCCAGGTGGCTTACCATTTTATTCATATATACATGCACGCGCGCAAATGCGCGCACGCATGTGCGCGTGCGTGCACACACACACACAAACACACACACACATTTTTCTGAACTACTTATGCCCTTTTTATTGCTAAATACTTCAGTGTGTACTTTCTAAGAATTTTTTTATATACCCACAATTATCAAAATCAGGAAATGTAGCATTGATACAAAATTATTATCTGATCCACAATTCATATTCACATTTCACCAACTGTTCCAATAATGTCCTATTTTATAGCTATTTTCCCTGATAATCCAGCATCCAGTGCAGATCACACATTGCACTTATATCTCTCTATTCTAGATCAGGTCCTCAGCCTTCCTTTTTCTTTCATGAACTTATTTTATTTTATTTTTTAGATTACAGGCTAGTTGTTTAGTAGAATGTCCTTCAATTTGTTTTGCTTGATGTCCTTCATAATTAGATTCAGGTTGTGCAGTTTGGGCAGATGCACCATAGAAATGATGTTGAGTCCTTCTCAGGACATCACAGCAGGTGGCACATGAGGTCAGTTTGTCTCTTTGTTGGTATTGTTAGTTTTGATCAGCTGTTTATGGTTGTGTTCACTTTTTCCTTTTGTAGTTAATAAATACTTTGTAAGGAGGAACTTTCAGTTTATATAAATATCCTATTCTTCATCAAACTTCCAAGTTTTGGGAGGGAAACTAAGATGGCGGCAGAGATAAACACCGGGAAATTAACGCCGCACACAACAATTGATTAATACCTCAGAGAAACAATACGGACTTCACCCAGAACCACAGGAAGCCTGGCTGACTGTAAACTCTACAACTAGAAGGAAGGAAAGGCACACTGAGACCCACAGAAGCTGCAGGAGAGAAGCACAGAGGTACGGGGCTCACCCGGGGCTCGCGCGCGCGGAAAGGGACTGGGACATTTTTTTAAAATATATTTTATTGATTTTTTACAGAGTGGAAGGGAGAGAGATAGAGAGTTAGAAACATCGATGAGAGAGAAACATCGATCAGCTTCCTCCTGCACATCTCCCACTGGGGATGTGTCTGCAACCCAGGTACATGCCCTTGACCGGAATCGAACCTGGGGCCCCTGAGTCCGCAGGCCGACGCTCTATCCACTGAGCCAAACCGGTTTGGGCCCATTGATAATTCTTGTCTACATCATTTATTGCTATAACAGTTGCACAATGATGATATTCTAACTTCATTATTCCTTCTATATTTACTAGTTTATTAAATCTGCTATAAGGAAAAGCTCTCCTTTCTTTCTTTACATTGGTATGAGGGCATAGATTCTTATTTTATTCTATGACTACTCTATGGTAATATTACCATTGTTACCGATTGTACCAGATTTGACCAACAGGAGCCCCTTCTGATTCCTCTGTTCTTTTGACATATCACCATTATCTTTTTAGCACTTCCTTGCTCTCTGGTACAACAGGATATTCTAGGCTCATTTTGTACTTTCCCTCTCTCAGCCCTAAAAGCAGCCATTTCTCTGAGGAGCCCTAGTTCCTTTTAGTGGAGGATAGTACAGTATTTAGAAACCAAGATCTGGATGCCAGGTGTGCTCAGTGTGACTGAGTGTCTACTTCTAAGCCTGTTAGCAAACAGAACTAAGAAATACAAATAAGTGTGTGTATCTTAATTCAGGTCTATAGCCACACACACACACACACACACACACACCCAGGAACTCCTAGAGATACCTCCATTCCAATCCAATACAAGATTCATTTTAGTCTTCCTTTTCTTTACATTTATTTTTTTTCTAGAGAAAGTACTTTTTTGTTTAAATCCTCACCCAAGGATATTTTTCCATTGACTTTTAGAGGGAAAGACAGAGAGAAACATTGATATGAGAGAAACACATCGATTGGTTGCCTCCTGCAGGCACCCCAAACGGGGCCCGGGCTGGGGAGGAACCTGCAACCGAGGTATGTGCCCTTGACTGGAATTGAACCCAGCATCCTTCGGTCCACAGGCCAAAGCTCTATCCACTGAGCCAACCCGGCTAGAGCCCGTTCTTTATATTTATAACTCTTTTCTCCACCAGCAAGAACTGGCTCCCATTATCCCCAGTATATTTATTTATTTGCTCAATTAAACAGCACACAAAAAGTATTTCAGGATTGCTAAACCATACCACTGTAGCAAAAAGTCTTTCTAACTAGAATTCAATATTCATTGGTTTTAATTTGTTGGTTTGCTTACTCTCCCTTCAATGTGGTAATGTTATTTATTTGAAATAGAATTAGTTACTTTTGTTTCTGTTTGCATTCCATTTTTAGGTGTTCTTTCCCCCCTCCTCTCCTCATCCTTGTTGATTTTTTTTAAGAGCAGGAGTGTTCCTTACCTAGGGCTTAGGGGGTTTGTGGATGGGCTTCATGGGGTCTATAAACTTCCTGGAGTTTTATGCAGACTATTGGATATGTGTGCTTTTTTTTCCCAGGGAAAGAATCCATAACTTTCAAAATATTCTCAAATTGGTGTTGAACCTTAAAAGTTTATGGGAGAGAGAAGAGCAGGAATTCAGGGGCCTTCATAGAGGCCTCCCACTAGGGACTAGAAGTTCCATCAGATGGTGAGACTCTCCAGGGCGGACAGGATCTTACCTATCTTCTAGCTCCACTGCCAAACACACACCAATGCCACGTGAACAGACACCAAAGGAGAGAAGAGAAACTTGGGAGCAGATCTGCTCACCGAAGCAAGCTCAGGATTGTACTTTCTTCCTAAGCGCCTCCCCACCAGTGACACCCTGGCATCAGATGTCTTAGATTCCGAGTCTCCCAGGGAGGCCCGGAACCAAACCAGAGGTGTCTGGGGGAGTTACATCCTGGCATTTACCCACAGATACACACAGAAAAATGAACAAGGAGAAAAAAAATCTGTTTGCTGCAGAAACACTGATCCACAGCCCCAGTGTACTCCTTGCATGGGTTTCTTTTGGCTGCAAGGTTTCTGTCTAACTGGGGAACTGGAACCATTATACCTGAGTAGGGAAACCGTGAGTCATGCAGGGTTTGCCCTCTGCAGGCACCAGCTGAAAGCTTTCGCTGGGTGGGGCGAGAGGTAGGGACCCACCCTGGCATCTGACAAGGATATTTCATTGAAGGGTGGCACCTTTCCTCAAGGAACTGCTGCTGTGAAAGAGGGGCCTAGGCATGTAGATCATGAGGCGAGGGCCTCATGGTCAAGGACAGTCTCTGCAGAATGCCTCCAAGTGCAGCACATCCCACTAAGTGCTGGTCAGGAATCCAGAGAAACAGAAGACCCGGTCCCTGCACGTGGCACAAAGAACATGTAGAAAGTCACAGTCAGGCCAAAGCAACATCAGGGAATACAAACAGAGCCAACACAGCTGGGTGAAGCGGACTGGTTAAGTCAGAGGAAGTTTCCCAAAAGAAGGAGTTGATTTGGATTTTGAAGAAGAATTGAGTCTGAAGAAGGGAGAAGAGACCAGAGTGTTCCATCTGTCAGTGATGACTCAAGGAATAGCAGCGGTATGGAGGATAAATGACTGCTCCGGAGGGTGGAGAAGGGAGGTTGCTTCAAAGACCAAACTGGAGGGTGCTGAGGTCGACGCCCATCAAAGACACTGTGCCTCAAGAGGGACAGTGCGATGGGAGTGATGTTTGAGGAAGAGGCTGTGCAGAGGGCTGAAATGGGGAGTTGCCAAATGCAAGGAGGATGGCAGGGGGGTTACTAATGTCACCTGGATGGAGAAATCTGCTTGGGCTGGGACCCATGGCCGTGTGAGCCTACTAGCAGCAAAATAAAAGATAAAAATAAGAATTTACATTTTATATGGCTCTGTGGTCTAAGATCACACTTGCATATCTAGAATTCTTATAAGCAACAATGAGAATTACTTATAATACTTTACTGAGTGTCTATTATGTGCTGGTCATTGAGTTAACTACTTGGGTGACCTTCACAACCACTGTCTGAGGGAAATATATGGGGAGCCGTGTGCTTTTTACCACTTTATATCACGTGTTGTAAATCAGCTCAACTGGGAGTCTCACAAAAATCCCGTGTGTTAGGCGTGGCAGGAATTATTATCTGCATTTTATCGATGAGAAATCAGATGCTGAGGAAGGGTAAGGCACTGCCAACAGCCACGCAGTCACGGGCCCTCAGCCAGCTCGTTGAACCCTTAGTCTGGGCATCCTTACTCCTTACTGCCACGCTGACTTCATGTGCACAGTGTTAACAGAGCCCTGCAGTGTAAAACACCGCTGTGACCTAGATCTGCTGCCCACTTCAGCCAAACACATCAAATTCCTGGCATTGGTTTGCCAAAGGTTAGACATTGAGCTGGTTCAGGGTCACTCCACTGAGTCTGGGCCACCTGGACAGTGTCCAAGGAACAGAAGCAGAGGAGAGGGCAAGGGAACCAGCCCTCCCAGTCACCTCCCATCTTCTTTATAAGACATACACCCTCTCCCCTTCTCCCGCTCCTGGCTCAGGGGGGCTTCAGAAGATGGATGACACATTCGATCTGCATGGCATCAGGTTGCACAAGACACAGGCAGACAGAGGGCAGGGAGGCCTCAAGGTCGCCATTAGTTCTTCATGCCAGGATTGGGTCTTGGGAGAGCAAACAGAACACTGCCGGTTGTTTGGAATTAGAGCAAGCAAGGAGGAGATCCCGGGGGGGGGGG
>NW_006285779.1:4999355-5001366 GCF_000327345.1 Myotis davidii
TTGATTCTGGTCAAGGGCATGTACCTTGGTTGTGGGCACATCCCCAGTGGGGAGTGTGCAGGAGGCAGCTGATCGATGTTTCTTATTCATCGATGTTTCTAACTTTCTATCCCTCTCCCTTCTTCTCTGTAAAAAATCAATAAAATATATTTTAAAAAAAAAACACCTATGATGCTGCTACTCATGGTTAGTCACTGCTACCATTTGTATATCCCTTTCAATCTCTGATCCAAAGCACAAGCATGCAAATATATATTATATACACGTAGGCCCCATCACCATGAGACTGGATTGCATGAACTGTACTCCCAGGGTTTCTTAGGATTTTTATCATTGATGTCATCAGAGTAGTCATCTCAGTCTACACTGGAACTTTATCAGTAGTTTAAGTAAAAAGTTTCAGAAACCTACTGTTAACAATTCCTCAGGCCTTTGTTTAATAAAAAAGCAGTTATCTGCAACATGGTACCCTGGAAAAAGCATTACACTAGGAATCAGGAGACCTGAGCACCAGTGGGAGGTGTGCAGGAGGCAGCTGATCAATGTTTCTCTCTCATCGATGTTTCTGACTCTCTATCTCTCTCCCTTCCTCTCTGTAAAAAATCAATAAAATATATTTTTTAAAAAAAAGAGCACTGTCTAATCTGGCAAGAAGCCTCTGTGTCTGTTTTCCCATCTGTGAAATGGGAGTGATAGTCTATGCCAGCGGTTCACAGGGGTCGCCTAAGACCATCCTGCATATCAGATATTTACATTACAATTCATAACAGTAGCAAAATTACAGTGATGAAGTAGCAACGAAAATAATTTTATGGTTGGGTCACAACATGAGGAACTGTATTTAAAGGGCCAGAACGTTGAGAACCACTGGCCTATGCCTTGAGGAGCAGATGATATCTCACAGGGGAAAGTACATAGAAAATGCACAAATATCCCCTGATGGGAGTGACTGTACCCATCTCTACAGGTAACTATAGTCCGTGTCTATTAATCCTGATCCCATTTAACAAGTCCTAACAAGGAAAGGCGAAGGCTACCCTGAGAGTCTGCTCATTTCTAAGATGCTAATGTACCATTCCCTCGCCGCCAGCACTTACTAATGAGTCATTCCCATCTAAACCAGTTAAAAGAAGTTCCAAAGTGGTTGACTATTACCCCAAGAGATGAGGAATACTGGTTCACCTCCCAGTTCCAGAGTCTTATCCTTGGAGTCAGCCACAGTCTCTCTGAGATCATCAAATCCTGTTTTCCTAACGTGACTCTGTGACAACTGCAGCTGGAATTGTTAAACATGAATGTTCTCGGGCCCCCAGCCCAGAGCCAGTCTTTGGGGATGGGGCTCAGGGACCCACATGATTAACTGCTCCCTGCCTGAGATTCTGATGCACTCACTGTCTAAAAACTGATCCAGTCCAAACTCCCATTTTACAGACGGAAAAACTGAGGCCCAAGTTAAAATGCCATGAGTGGCTGAGTCAGGACCACAGGACCAGAACTCAAACTTATTTCTCAGTCTTTCTCTGCTTCTTTCTTTCTTCCCTCTCTCCCTTCCCCCCTTCCTTCTTCCATCTTTCTCTTTATTTCAAAAACATAGATTTCCTCCCCCCGCCTAACCAGGCAGTTCTGCTCCATTTGGTAACAGAATTCAGATTTCCTGTTTGCATTTAAATAACATTATATATTTTTTCTTTTAAAGCCATAATTCTTTTAAAAATCCGTAACAAGAAAAGATGGTTTGGAACATAGGAGTGAGTAGCCATAACATCCATCTGCCAGGGGAAGCTAAGACCTGGGAAGAGGACAGCTGGGAGAGTGGAAGTGAATGGAAGCAGTGTTACTAATTTATTCATCACACTGTCAGCAAACAGCCAGCAGGTGGCTGGTGCTGGGAATTCAGCAGCACCTAAGCCAGGGTCCCTGCCTCTGTTCAGTCAGCTCACGTCACAGGATCTCTCTGACTAAAAAATGAAACCAATGAGCGAGAGAGCCAGTGCTTGGGCAGGAGGAGCAA
>NW_006285779.1:5001755-5003005 GCF_000327345.1 Myotis davidii
TTTGCAGCTTTGAGCAGGGTTGTCAACGGGGACTTACATAAAATCTGGGGTCGAGGGAGACATACAATGATTTCTGCGAAGGCCACTTTCTGTTCCAACCTAAATGTTGAAAACGTACTAGCAAAACCATTCTTAATAAATACATGCCAACTGATTACCTGAAAACATAAAACTGCCTTATGAAAATAAACTCTGTCTTCCACAGTCAGTTCACTGTACCCCTCAAGTGCGGTCCCGGCAGAGGGGGAAGCACTGCGAAGGCAGACGGAGGAGCAGAAACTGCCCAGTGGGCTCGGAGTGGGGAAAGTCCTGTGGCTGCAGCACAGGGACGTGAGGTGGCTGAGGCCGAGGACACTGCTCCGGGGTCCTGTCTCCGCCCCCAGACAGTCACCTCGGAAACCCACAGCTCCCCACCCGCAAGAGGCAGAAGACAGAAAAGAGAAAACCATGGCTGTTGATATTCACTGTGTGCTTCCCAACTGCAGAGCACCGTGCTAGGAGATTTCCTTGCATTCTCTCCCTGCATTTCCACAATGACTGCACAGGGAAGGCATTATTCCCTGCTTCACCGATTAGCTAGCTAAGGTGGGGTTTAAACTCGCCCCACCACACACACCCCCAGGGATATAAATTACAGAGTAGGGATTATAGGCAATAATTCTCTGATAACTATGTATGGTGTGAGGTGGGCGCTAGCCTTATTGGTGGGAGCACCTTGTAAGTTTTATGTGCATGTCTAACCACTATGCTGTACACCTAAAACTAACATAGTAGTAAATGTCAACTACAGTTACAAATTATTTTTAAAACAAACAAATTCAGGCCCTCTAAACTCCAAAGCCTATACCTTTAAAAAACATACACACACCATAGAGAGAAGATGAATATAAGTATCTGTGCCTATGAAGACAAGAGCATGGCTCATAGTTTCCCATGTTTATTCATCTATTTTTGTCTTTGAAAAGCATTAATTTTTTAAAAAAACATACAAGCTCCCTAGCTGGTTTGGCTCAGTAGATAGAGCATTGGCCCAGGGACTGAAGGGTCCTGGGTTCGACTCCAGTCAAGGGCACATACCCCAGTGGGGGGCTTGGTCCCCGGCCCGGTTGGGGGCGCGTGCTGCAATCAATGTGCCTCTCTCACATTGTGGTTCTCTCTCTCTATCTCTCCCCCTCCTATCCACTCTCTCTAACAATCAATGGGAAAATATCCTCAGGTGAAGATTAACAACAACAAAAGCAAAAAACATA
>NW_006285779.1:5011920-5015431 GCF_000327345.1 Myotis davidii
CCTGGGCCCCCAGCCCAGAGCCAAAGTCTTTGGGGATGGGGCTCAGGGACCCACATGATTAACTGCTCCCTGCCTGAGATTCTGATGCACTCACTGTCTAAAAACTGATCCAGTCCAAACTCCCATTTTACAGACGGAAAAACTGAGGCCCAAGTTACAATGCCATGAGTGGCTGAGTCAGGACCACAGGACCAGAACTCAAACTTATTTCTCAGTCTTTCTCTGCTTCTTTCTTTCTTCCCTCTCTCCCTTCCCCCCTTCCTTCTTCCATCTTTCTCTTTATTTCAAAAACATAGATTTTTCCGCCCCTAACCAGGCAGTTCTGCTCCATTTGGTAACAGAATTCAGATTTCCTGTTTGCATTTAAATAACATTATATATTTTTTCTTTTAAAGCCATAATTCTTTTAAAAATCCGTAACAAGAAAAGATGGTTTGGAACATAGGAGTGAGTAGCCATAACATCCATCTGCCAGGGGAAGCTAAGACCTGGGAAGAGGACAGCTGGGAGAGTGGAAGTGAATGGAAGCAGTGTTACTAATTTATTCATCACACTGTCAGCAAACAGCCAGCAGGTGGCTGGTGCTGGGAATTCAGCAGCACCTAAGCCAGGGTCCCTGCCTCTGTTCAGTCAGCTCACGTCACAGGATCTCTCTGACTAAAAAATGAAACCAATGAGCGAGAGAGCCAGTGCTTGGGCAGGAGGAGTCAGGGGCAGCAGCGAGGGATGAGCACACAGCCCCGGCCCAGCTTTGTCCTCTCCTGTGACCAGTCCCCTTGGCTCTCTTCTTCCTGGAGGGGAAGAATCTGTGGTCCAAGGGTCAGATACAGTGTTTTTATTCCCAGGCTGGCCACATGCTTGGTTTAAGACCAGAACCCAGGATGGGGGTTGGGGAGGAAGGACGTTCCCAAAGCATCAGTGCCCCGTGTGCTGGGGACAGACACCCCAGAGGCAATGAGCTGCGCTCCCTGACAGCCTGCAGACGTAGCTGACCACGCAGAGCCAATAAACACCATCTGCTTGGCCTCTAATAAGTCCCCACCTAGTTTGAAGGGGTCCCTACTTAAGCAGTCCTTGAGAAACTTGGGAAATATGGCTGAGTATGAAAGGTTTATTAAGCAGGATGTTGGAGACATTAGTGGTACCATTCAGCTCCTCCCCCAAAATCTTTTTTTTTTTGGCATGGATTTGCTTTGCCCTAGGTGATTTCCAACCATTCTTGTCTTCTTCCTCCTCTGTGTCCTAATCTCAGTGACCCTTTAAAATCATATAACATCCTCCAAAGGGACTTGTGCAGCTTTGAGCAGGGTTGTCAACGGGGACTTACATAAAATCTGGGGTCGAGGGAGACATACAATGATTTCTGCGAAGGCCACTTTCTGTTCCAACCTAAATGTTGAAAACGTACTAGCAAAACCATTCTTAATAAATACATGCCAACTGATTACCTGAAAACATAAAACTGCCTTATGAAAATAAACTCTGTCTTCCACAGTCAGTTCACTGTACCCCTCAAGTGCGGTCCCGGCAGAGGGGGAAGCACTGCGAAGGCAGACGGAGGAGCAGAAACTGCCCAGTGGGCTCGGAGTGGGGAAAGTCCTGTGGCTGCAGCACAGGGACGTGAGGTGGCTGAGGCCGAGGACACTGCTCCGGGGTCCTGTCTCCGCCCCCAGACAGTCACCTCGGAAACCCACAGCTCCCCACCCGCAAGAGGCAGAAGACAGAAAAGAGAAAACCATGGCTGTTGATATTCACTGTGTGCTTCCTAACTGCAGAGCACCGTGCTAGGAGATTTCCTTGCATTCTCTCCCTGCATTTCCGCAATGACTGCACAAGGAAGGCATTATTCCCTGCTTCACCGATGAGCTAGCTAAGGTGGGGTTTAAACTCGCCCCACCACACACACCCCCAGGGATATAAATTACATAGTAGGGATTATAGGCAATAATTCTCTAATAACTATGTATGGTGTGAGGTGGGCACTAGACTTGTTGGTGGGAGCACCTTGTAAGTTTTATATACATGTCTAACCACTATGCTGCACACCTAAAACTAATATAGTAGTAAATGTCAACTACAGTTACAAATTATTTTTAAAACAAACAAATTCAGGCCCTCTAAACTCCAAAGCCTATACCTTTAAAAAACATACACACACCATAGAGAGAAGATGAATATAAGTATCTGTGCCTATGAAGACAAGAGCATGGCTCATAGTTTCCCATGTTTATTCATCTATTTTTGTCTTTGAAAAGCATTAATTTTTTAAAAAAACATACAAGCTCCCTAACTGGTTTGGCTCAGTAGATAGAGCATTGGCCCAGGGACTGAAGGGTCCTGGGTTCGACTCCAGTCAAGGGCACATACCCCAGTGGGGGGCTTGGTCCCCGGCCCTGTTGGGGGCGTGTGCTGCAATCAATGTGCCTCTCTCACATTGTGGTTCTCTCTCTCTATCTCTCCCCCTCCTATCCACTCTCTCTAACAATCAATGGGAAAATATCCTCAGGTGAAGATTAACAACAACAAAAGCAAAAAACATACAAGCCGTACATATTTAATACATTTTTATAAAAGCCAAACAATTCAGAGTGAATGGAATGAAAAGTAAGACTTCTCCTTGACATTCCCTATATTCAAAAACATAGATGTAACAAGAGCATATTGGAGAAAATTTTTAAAGAGAAAATAAACAATTATCCCTCCACCTCAATGAAACAACTGGGAGTAAGTTGGAATATTGTCTTTCAGTCTGGTTTTGTCTGTACTTGGGGTGTTTGTTGTGTGATATGCACTGGACGTATTTTGCAGCCTGGTTTCCTCTAATAACGTCAGGGGCATTTTCTATGTCATCTGCCTGGTCTTCTTATCCCTCGGAGTTAATGCCTGGGTGACATTTGAGTCAGAGCCATAGTTTGCTTAACCACCCCTGACTGCTGAGCATTTAGATTGTTTCTAATTATTTGCTGTGATTAAGATCTCCATGCATTTTTTTTCTTTCTATGGTTTGGATTATTTCCCTAGCATTCCCAGAAGTTGACTTACTGGGTCAAAGGGTGTGAACATTCATAAGGCTCTTGATCCATAGTGCCAAATTGTTTTCCAAAAGGACTGAACCGGTTTTCTCCATTTGGAAGTTTGCTACTTTCTCTGTGTGAGTCGTTCTGGGGAAAGGCTTTGTTTAAGTCTTCTTACTCTGTTTAATCAAAATCACTACATTATACTTTAACTTTGCTGTTTCCTACAGCCCCTTTCAAAGTCTGTTGACAATGTTTGACCATTTGATTACGGGGTGGAAGATTCATACTGGTCTCCCTGTCTCCAGGCTCTTCCTGCCTTCAATCTGTTTTGCACACTTCAGCCAGATCCATTCTTTTGCAAACATCACTTGCCTTCTGCCACTGCCTTGCTCAGTAACTTGAATTGACTTTTTATTTCCTCCAGGATCAAGTCCAAACTGTTCTACTGGGCCCTGAAGACCCTCCATAACCGGGTCCTACCCCCCCCCTTCCCA
>NW_006285779.1:5015477-5021266 GCF_000327345.1 Myotis davidii
TCCTTTTAGCCCCAAATTACGCTCCATTTGCTTTCCCCTTTTGATAGTGTTTTCTCCACCTGGCACACTCCTACCTCTTTTCTATCTGGTCCAAATCCTCCACTTTCAGGGTGGTTCAGTCCCACCCACTCAGTTGAGAATTCTGAAAGAAGAGCCATGGAGGGAATGTAGTGGGAATGCCATGCATGCCAGCAGGGCACCCCCACATTAAATGTGCCAGTGGGTTGGCAGCAGATATTAGAAGAACCAAGGTAAAATTCTTTGTACATGTAGGCTGTTTCTAATGGCCTAAAGAGGGGATCTGTGTGAGAGCAGGATTGTGAGCTAGGGCTAATAAAATAATGATGACAATAATAATTATAGTATATTAGTTAGGATTAGCTTCACTTTGAGAAGCTAAGACCTGAAAAATAATGGTTTAATATGAGAACAATTAATTTATATTTTATGAAAAAAAATCTTCAGGAAGTCCAGACCCAGAATGGCATCTCCCTGCTCATCAAGGACCCAAGATCTTTAATGTAGCTCTCTGTAATGCCATCGCCAGGGTGTGGCCCCCACATGCTCCACAAAAGCAGTTGGGGCACCAGACATCACATTTAGAGGCCAGACCAATAACAGGCAGAAGGATGAAGAAGAGTGTCTCCTCTAGTTTTTTTAAGAATAATAAGTTTTATTGATTTTGAGAGAGAGAGGAAAGGAGGGAGGGAAGGAGTGAGAGGGAGGGAGAGAAAGAAAGAGAGAGAGAGAGAGACAGTGATGTGAGAGCAAAACATGGATCGGCTGCCTCCTGCACACCCTCGCCCAGGAGCCTGAAATCTGGGCATGTGCGCTGACCAGGAATCAAACCGGCAACCTTTCAGTGCCTGGGATGATGCCTGACCAATGGAACCACACTGGCCAGGGCCAGAGTGTCTCCTCTATTTAGGAAACCTTCCTGGAAGTCCCAGGCAATGCTTCTTGCTCAGAACTCATTGGCTTCGTCTCAGGGCTGTGAGGAAGTCTGTAGGCTCAGATAAAAATCAGGGTTATGTCACTGAAGAAAGAGGGGAACAGATTTCCAGGCACACAGCTAGCGGTCTGGGCCACTATTTGTTGAGGTGCCGTGTTAATCAGCTTACGTCTATTATCTCTTTTCATTTTTATATCAGTTCAACAAGCAAGTACATTGTGGAAAGGAGAGTAAAACCTGGACAATGTCTGAGCCCAGAACCTCGGCTCTTTTAAAACATTTTTATTTTTAGGCTTCATGGAGACTTAATGATATAAAAATCACAAAATAATTGGAAAATATCTTTTTTTTCCCTTGACCAAACACACACATACACACACACACACACACACGCACGCACACAGGCACACACGCACACAATCTTATAGTTTCTGAAATTGCATCTCATCATACAGAACTCATTGTAGTCTCTCCTTTAGACTGTATTTACTTGTATATTTTTGGCTTATGGTAGGTCTTATTTGTGAAGAATATATAAGACTTTATAGGTTTTAAAATACAGGCAGTTCTCAATAAATAATATTAAAATGATGTTTGAAAGGAAAACAATAATTTATTTTTGAGAACATTCAATATAAACAGTTTTCACAAATGAAAGGTTTACTGAAATAATTGTGAACGTGAAAAAAGGTAAAAATGACGAAATGCTTCCTCCTCCGATCGGTTTATTACTCCAGTTTTCCTGTAAAACAAATGAACGGAAAAATTGCCACATAGAGAACCTGGGCAGGTTTGCTAATGCTAATTTTGTGACCAGTTTGAAACTATGAGCCTAGGAAGCATGAACTCTTGGTGGAGCTGGTTGGAGAGGCAGGGTAAGGGTGAGACAGGATGGGGAGGTGGGTGAGTGGAGAGCATATTTGATTACAAAAGGAAAGCTGTTTGATAAAAAGGATTGCAGACAGAGATTGCAGACAGAGAAGGAAGAGAGAGACTAGGTTAAAAAAGCACAGTGGTCATGGAATGGGGGTGATGGGAGGCCAACTGGAATTAAAGTGTTTGTAGATAAGGCAGTCTCGGATTTGCCTGACTGGCTACCTTTTGCTCCTCCCCAACTCCGAAGCACTGCAGCTACAGAACGATCAGGCCCAGTAACCGCCAACATCTCATCGTGTGCCCTGCCTGCCTCCTGTGGCTGTGTGTGCCTGGCTGGTAAAGGAATCTTGCATTCTGGAACAGTGACTCAGGCTGGGTGTTGCTGAGGAACGGAGCCAGAGAAAACACAGGGAAAGGCTAGCTCCTGGAACATAAGCAGCTTGAGGGCAAGGAATAAGTTTCATTCCACGCTATATCCCCATGCAAAATGCAGTGCTTGGTTCATGGTTCCCTGCACTCTTACCCACCGAAGTTTTTATTGGATGGAGGGATGGATGGACGGATGGATGGATGAGGTCACAAGCTAAGAAGGATCCATAAGCACCTTCCTGCTGGCCTTTAAGATGACCAGTTGGGAATGTCAGGAAACAATCTATGAGAAGCAAATCCTGCCTATTTCATCACATGGCCAACTGCAGGTTGAAGCCAGGGGCTGGTTATGACAATGTGGTCTCTGGGGTGAGGTTCAGAGCCTTAAAGGGCAGAGACTGAGATTGGGTAGGGTAAGGACTTTGTTCTTTCTGTGTCTCTTTTTGCCTGCTTCCACACCATTTTTTGACCCCTTACTAAGTCTCAGGCATGGTCCTAAATGCTATCCATGCATGATCTCATTTAACCTGATATTTCAGGGAGGGAGACATTAACATCTCCAATCTCCAGATGAAGAAACTAGAACTTGAAGAGGTTAAGTAACCCATTCAAGGTATAATAGCTAAGTGGGAAAGCAAGATGCCAACCCAACTTCCCCTTATCTTCACCACTCCACTCCCTGCCTCTATCTGCCCCACACTGTCCCCATGTTCTTACTCAACATGGTCACAAAATATATTTTATCTCTTTAACATTTTATTATGAGATTGGGGCCCAGAGCACAAAATTTGTGCGGGGGAGGGGGGGGTCCCTAGGCCTGGCCAGTGATCAGCGCCCATCAGGGCCAGGCCAATCAGGGCTGCCCAGAGAGAAAGTGATGGTCACCAGGCTGGGCGTGGAAGGAATGGACGCCAGACACTGACGCTTCCATCGTCGGTGCCCCAGCACCACACGGTTTCCTGCTTCCTCGCCTCCTCCTTCCCTCGCTGATGAGCTGCCACCATGGCGGGCGGCGGGCCAATGTGGGCCTGCTGGCCATGGGGAGGGATGGGACACAGGAGGTTGCAGCCATCCCTCGGCTCCCCTGGGAAAGGGACCACGTCTACTGCCACCCACCCCTGGTTCCCCATCCCAGCCCGGGGGCTGGCCCCAATCAGGCATTGGGTCCTGCTGGCTGGAGGAAGGGACCATGGGAGGTTGGCCGGCGGGGGAGGTTGGCTGTGGAGCCCACTGACCACCAGGGGAGCCGTTCCTGGATTGAGCATCTGCACCCTGGTGGTCAGTGCACATCATAGTGACCAGCTGTCCCGGTAGTTCTGGTCACTGAGGCTTTATATATATATATATAGATATTTTCAGATGAACGTAAGTTTTCACCAAAACAGTACAAACTACCTCCATATATCTATCCTTCATCTACATGCCCCAAATGTTGGCCTTTTACTGCAGGGAGTTAATATTGGTTAGATTTCCCGACTACATTTTTATAGTCCCTTGGACTTAAATTTTCATTTGTATTTTGGGAACCACAGACCCCTACTGAGGGCAAGGAGAAGAAGTGATGTGGCAGCTGGCCGGTGGGCACAGGCTCCATTGACCATGTGGGAGCCCTGAGCCTCTGGAACAGATGTGCTGACTCCCAGCATTCCTGTGGAGGACAAGAGGGTCATCCAGTGACTGTCCTAATGGGGAGGCTTCTGAGGAATGTCCCAGACAACAGGCTTGAGAAATTCACTAGCTACAAAAGATGTCTAAACAAGGGAAACACTAGCCGTGACAGCCGCTCAGAATACCATTTCTTACTCCCTGGAGCTGTCAGTTCAGAACAGAAAGACTTACTGTGAACCTACTATGCGTAGGGACTGAATTGAGTACGGGGGCAAATGGGAAGATTGTCAGTGACGCTGCCTTTACCAACAGAAAAACCAAGATGGCTGACTAGAAAAGATAAGGGAGGCGTGGTAGGAATTTCCCCACTAGTAGCCAGATCAGGAACCTCAGTTGGGGAAAAACTCACAATTATTTTGGAAACAAAATTAGGAGGCTGGGAGGTGGGAGGAAAGAGGCAGGACAAGACGGGACAAGTTCTTGTGTAAAAACAAGGCGATCCAGCTCTGTTTCCTGCCTAATGCTGGTGGTCTTTGGAAGGGGGGTGGCTCTGGGGGAAGGGGTCCCTGTTAGGTGTGCCCAGAGAAGCAGAGGGCCAGAACACTTGAAGTGCTAAGAGTGGAGCCTACCCACAACACAGGTGGAGCCTCATTTCAGCCCCCACGCAAATCTACAGACTGTAAAAACAAGAGGGAATTGGTCTAACGCTTTCGGGACACTCTGTGCATACAGAGGAGAGGAGAGCCACGGAGAAGGACGAGTCTCGCTCCACTCCTCCCCCCATCCCTGAAAGGTTCATTGATTATTCACCTAAGCCTTCCTGGTCCTTTTAACCTGCATGTTCTCTGTGCCTCTCTCATGACCAGTTTCATCCTGCAGACTTTCACTGACATCCACCCCCCCACCCCCCAATCCCAGTGGGGACCCACTGAGGCTCTCAAGTTGGACAGATCTGGATTGAAATCTACCTCTGTCACTAACCAACTGGGTGGCCACTTACCCTCTTTGAGCCCCAGTTCCACAATTTTACTGTAAGGTGGAGGTTATACCCCTTTCATAAACTTAATGAGATGATCGAAGGAGATTGTGCATGTGAAGTGCCCAACATGGCTCCAGGCAAGCAATCTCACACCTGCCTGCCTTTGATCTGACCACACCGGTGACCAACACGCTGCTCTCTCCTGGTCCACTTTTCCCAGGTAATGGCGAGAACAGACCAAGGGAGTCTGAATCTGGGTTCGACTCCTGGTTCCATCACTTAACAGCTGTGTGATCTTGGACAAGTTACGGAACCTCTCTGAGCTGCAGCTTCCCCACTTGCAAAGTGGAAATAGTACCTGCCTTGAATGAGATGATGTAGGGAAGTGCTCTGGAAATGTTGAAGCACTTTTTGAGAATCAGCTGCTGTTTTGCTGCCCTTCCCACCTCCCGCCCCAATTCCCCTGAGCCCCTCCCGCCCCGCTAACTTCCACCCCCTCCAAAAGCCCAGCTTGGGTGGAAAAAACACTGGACAGGGAGTTAGGAGCTTTGAGGTTGGGTTCCGGCCCCATCGTCGATTTGGGGTCCTTTGGTAAATCACAATCCTCCCAGCGCCTCAGTTTCCTCAGATGTAAACTGAAGTGTCTGAACAGGACCTCTTTCAAGGCCTCTCCTACTGCCAGATCCCACACATGTGCTGTGGGGTCAGGGGTTTATTTTCTGACAGGAATACATTTGGGCTTTGAGGATGTCACTGCTTCTGGGCACAGGTCTGCTCTCACTGCATTCTTCTACTGACATGGCAGGGATCGAGCGCTGCTGGGTCATGTGTGAACCGTAGGGTGTCTCCAACGCTCAGTTTAGGGTAATTAATCTTTTTGACCCCTAGCAGGGGAAATGTCTCTAGTTGGGGGGAAATGAAGTTGTCAAACATAGTCCTTAAGGAGAGGAAGATTTATAGGGGATCACATACAAAAGCACAGGAATTAAACAAACAAACAGGGAA
>NW_006285779.1:5021291-5023578 GCF_000327345.1 Myotis davidii
AAACAATATATACCGCACGCTATGCTCAGGCAGGTCAACCAGCGGCCCGAGGTCTCCCCAAGCACCACCCAGGCATAACAGCCGGGACAATTGTTCATCTTCCCAGAAGCCCTTCCCAGAAACCATAGGGTTGCAGGAAGGTAAAGCCAATGACTTCATCGAGGGGAAGAAACAGCCACGGTCAGTACGGTCCCTCATGACCATTTTGTTGTTTAAAACTCGCCTTTGTGTAGTCCCAGCTTTGGGCCCTGCTCTCTCTCCGACCCTGGCCCGTGGTGCCCTGTTCCCTGACTACCCACCCCATCGCCCTGCTCCTCCTGTGCTCCTCCAGCTCAGCTCCCCCCGCCCCGGCCCTTCCCCCCCCCAGTCCTCTTTTAGCTAAGGTCTCCATAAAATACAGGGTGTCCAGGTACATTCAAATTTCGGGTAAACTGCAAAGCTTTGATTTGTATAAGTATGTCCCATGTGATATTTAGGATATACTAAAAAGTATTGGTTTAGGTGAAGTTTAAATTTAAGTGAACATTCTGTATTTTTTACTTGCTAAATCTGGCAACCTACCTTAAGTATATTTTTACTTGCTGTTATTTTTGTCCAGAATACACCGCCCCCACATCTTCTCTTGGCCAGTTCCTTGTCATTCAGGCTCAACTCAATATCTCTTCCTTACAGAGATGCTCTCTGACCCTCCCTCACCCCAATTTAAAGTGGTTACCCTGTCCCCAGAGTCACTCTCTAGCTAGCATATTCCCTTGGATTACTTTTTTTACTCTGAAATAAGTTTGCTTCTGAGTTTGGTTTTCTTGCTTAATGTCTGTTTCCTCCTGCTAAGATGGTTAGACATTGCTGTCTTTTTCTCTAATCACTCTCCATCACTTGAATATACTTGGCGTATACCAAGCATTAAATACATATTTGTTGAAAGGACAAATGAGTGGAATGTATGCTTTAGAACAGTGTTTGACAAAACATAACAAAAAACTCTAGAGAGTTTAATTTCATTAAAATCCAGGTTCTGATTTGGTAGGTTGGGCATGGGCCTACGATTATGCATTCCTTACAAGCTCTAAGTGATGCTGACACTGTGGGCCATGGACCACACTCTCAGAGGCAATAGAGTTCCCTGTAATGATAGAAATGTTCTATATCTGCCCTGTCCAACATAGCGGCCACTAGCCACATGTGGCTATTGCATAATTGAAATGTGGCTAGTGTGGCTGGGGAATCAAATTTTAAATTTTATTTAATTCTAATTAATTTACATTTAAATAGTCACATGTGGCTACTGGCAAGTATATGGGATGACACAGCTTTGGGGAGGTGGTTCTTACACTGGCTGCACATCAGAATCACCAGAAGCACATTTAAAAATACAGATGCCCAATACCCACTCCACACCAATTAAATCAGAATCTCTTGACTTGGGTCTTGGAGCATTGGTATTGCTTTTTGTTTTGTTTTTAAGTTTCCCAGGTTATGCCAAAGCGCATCAATAGATGAGGACCCTGCCTTCGAGTTTGCAGAGCAGTCATGCTTTCCTTTGCTCATTCAATCCTTACCACAGCCTGGACAGCAGATCAGACAGGTGTGACTAAATGTCACCAGTCCCATTTTACTGGAAGTAAAGGGAGGTTCTGGGAGGTGAAGGGATTCGCCCAAGGTTATATAGCTAGTAATGGATGGAGCAAGAACCCGCAATGCCCTTGAGCTTCCACATCCGTTCTCTGCCTCAGCTTCTTTGAGAAAGAGGCAAATGTTATCCATCACTTACTTTTGTGAAAAGAGGCAAATATCTTCCCTCCAATCAGACAATTGGGCGTGTCTATCCTCTCTCTGTAGCTGCCACCAACCTCCATTTGTCTCTAATGCCCCCCTTTTCAGGGCCTTGTCTGGCACATCATTCCCTAGGGAGGTGAGCCAATTAGAATCCTCACCCTGTTTCATCAGTGATCAATAAAAGAATGGGCCCTAACCGGTTTGGCTCAGTGGGTAGAGCGTCGGCCTGCGGACTCAAGGGTCCCAGGTTCGATTCCAGTCAAGGGCATGTACCTTGGTTGTGGGCACATCCCTAGTAGGGTGTGTGCAGGAGACAGCTGATCGATGTTTCCCTCTCATTGATGTTTCTAACTCTCTATCCCTCTCCCTTCCTCTCTGTAAAAAAATCAATAAAATACATTAAAAAAAAAAAAAAAGAATGGGTCTTTCTCCATCTGAACAGAAGGACATCCAAGTTTGAGTGGAAGAGGCCCTCAGCTGCAGCGTGGAACAGACCCGCTCCTTCCTGCTG